>NW_028149082.1:47500-70000 GCF_946808225.1 Silurus aristotelis
CCTGCTTAGCTTCCGAGATCAGACGAGATCGAGCGTTCTCAGAGTGGTATGGCCGTAAGCGAGATACGTGCTTCGAAATTGCCCATTTATTTTTGATTCTCAGTGTGTTTGTTTGCTTATATGCCTTTCCTGCTATTTCAGTTCAACTTTTATCACACTTTATCCACAACGATAAATGTTCGTCCTTAAATTAAGCATTAAAGCAAAGAAAAAAAAATTCAAGCTTACAGCACCTGGTATTCCCAGGCGGTCTCCCATCCAAGTACTAACCAGGCCCGACCCTGCTTAGCTTCCGAGATCAGACGAGATCGAGCGTTCTCAGAGTGGTATGGCCGTAAGCGAGATTCGCACCTCGAAATTGCCCATTTATTTTTGCTTGTCAGCGTGTTTGTTTGCTCATATGTCTTTCCTGCTATTCCAGTTCAACTTTTATCACACTTTATCCACAACGGTAAATGTTCGTCCTTAAATTAAGCCTGAAAGCAAAGAAAAAAAAATTAAAGCTTACAGCACCTGGTATTCCCAGGCGGTCTCCCATCCAAGTACTGACCAGGCCCGACCCTGCTTAGCTTCCGAGATCAGACGAGATCGAGCGTTCTCAGAGTGGTATGGCCGTAAGCGAGATTCGCGCTTCAAAGTTGCCCATTTATTTTTGCTTGTCAGCATGTTTGTTTGCTCATATGTCTTTCCTGCTATTCCAGTTCAACTTTTATCACACTTTATCCACAACGGTAATTGTTCGTCCTTAAATTAAGCCTGAAAGCAAAGAAAAAAAAATTAAAGCTTACAGCACCTGGTATTCCCAGGCGGTCTCCCATCCAAGTACTAACCAGGCCCGACCCTGCTTAGCTTCCGAGATCAGACGAGATCGAGCGTTCTCAGAGTGGTATGGCCGTAAGCAAGATTCGCGCTTCAAAATTGCCCATTTATTTTTGCTTGTCAGCATGTTTGTTTGCTCATATGTCTTTCCTGCTATTCCAGTTCAACTTTTATCACACTTTATCCACAACGGTAAATGTTCGTCCTTAAATTAAGTATGAAAGCAAAAAAAAAAAAAAATTTAAGCTTACAGCACCTGGTATTCCCAGGCGGTCTCCCATCCAAGTACTAACCAGGCCCGACCCTGCTTAGCTTCCGAGATCAGACGAGATCGAGCGTTCTCAGAGTGGTATGGCCGTAAGCGAGATTCATGCTTTGAAATTGCCCATTTATTTTAGTTGTCAGCGTGTTTGTTTGCTCATATGCCTTTCCTGCTATTTCAGTTCAACTTTTATCACACTTTATCCACAACGGTAAATGTTCGTCCTTAAATTAAGTATGAAAGCAAAGAAAAAAAAAATTTAAGCTTACAGCACCTGGTATTCCCAGGCGGTCTCCCATCCAAGTACTAACCAGGCCCGACCCTGCTTAGCTTCCGAGATCAGACGAGATCGAGCGTTCTCAGAGTGGTATGGCCGTAAGCGAGAGTCGCACCTCGAAATTGCCCATTTATTTTTGCTTGTCAGCGTGTTTGTTTGCTTATATGCCTTTCCTGCTATTCCAGTTCAACTTTTATCACACTTTATCCACAACGGTAAATGTTCGTCCTTAAATTAAGTATGAAAGCAAAGAAAAAAAAAATTAAAGCTTACAGCACCTGGTATTCCCAGGCGGTCTCCCATCCAAGTACTAACCAGGCCCGACCCTGCTTAGCTTCCGAGATCAGACGAGATCGAGCGTTCTCAGAGTGGTATGGCCGTAAGCGAGATTTGCGCTTCGAAATTGCCAATTTATTTTTGCTTGTCAGCGTGTTTGTTTGCTTATATGCCTTTCCTGCTATTCCAGTTAAACTTTTATCACACTTTATTCACCACGGTACCTGTTCGTCCTTAAATTAAGCCTGAAAGCAAAGAAAAAAAAATTAAAGCTTACAGCACCTGGTATTCCCAGGCAGTCTCCCATCCAAGTACTAACCAGGCCCGACCCTGCTTAGCTTCCGAGATCAGACGAGATCGAGCGTTCTCAGAGTGGTATGGCCGTAAGCGAGATATGTGCTTCGAAATTGGCCATTTGTTTTTGTTGTCATCATGTTTGTTTGCTCATATGCCTTTCCTGCTATTCCAGATCAACTTTTATCACACTTTATTCACCACGGTAAATGTTCATCCTTAAATTAAGCCTGAAAGCAAAGAAAAAAAAGTTAAAGCTTACAGCACCTGGTATTCCCAGGCGGTCTCCCATCCAAGTACTAACCAGGCCCGACCCTGCTTAGCTTCCGAGATCAGACGAGATCGAGCGTTCTCAGAGTGGTATGGCCGGAAGCAAGATTCGCGCTTCAAAATTGCCCATTTATTTTTGCTTGTCAGCATGTTTGTTTGCTCATATGTCTTTCCTGCTATTCCAGTTCAACTTTTATCACACTTTATCCACAACGGTAAATGTTCGTCCTTAAATTAAGCCTGAAAGCAAAGAAAAAAAAATTAAAGCTTACAGCACCTGGTATTCCCAGGCGGTCTCCCATCCAAGTACTAACCAGGCCCGACCCTGCTTAGCTTCCGAGATCAGACAAGATCGAGCTTTCTCAGAGTGGTATGGCCGTAAGCGAGATTCATGCTTTGAAATTGCCCATTTATTTTAGTTGTCAGCGTGTTTGTTTGCTCATATGCCTTTCCTGCTATTTCAGTTCAACTTTTATCACACTTTATCCACAACGGTAAATGTTCGTCCTTAAATTAAGTATGAAAGCAAAAAAAATAAAAAATTTAAGCTTACAGCACCTGGTATTCCCAGGCGGTCTCCCATCCAAGTACTAACCAGGCCCGACCCTGCTTAGCTTCCGAGATCAGACGAGATCGAGCGTTCTCAGAGTGGTATGGCCGTGAGCAAGATTCGCACCTCGAAATTGCCCATTTATTTTTGCTTGTCAGCGAGTTTGTTTGCTTATATGCCTTTCCTGCTATTCCAGTTAAACTTTTATCACACTTTATTCACCACGGTACCTGTTCGTCCTTAAATTAAGCCTGAAAGCAAAGAAAAAAAAATTAAAGCTTACAGCACCTGGTATTCCCAGGCGGTCTCCCATCCAAGTACTAACCAGGCCCGACCCTGCTTAGCTTCCGAGATCAGACGAGATCGAGCGTTCTCAGAGTGGTATGGCCGTAAGCGAGATTCATGCTTTGAAATTGCCCATTTATTTTAGTTGTCAGCGTGTTTGTTTGCTCATATGCCTTTCCTGCTATTTCAGCTCAACTTTTATCACACTTTATCCACAACGGTAAATGTTCGTCCTTAAATTAAGTATGAAAGCAAAGAAAAAAAATTTTTAAGCTTACAGCACCTGGTATTCCCAGGCGGTCTCCCATCCAAGTACTAACCAGGCCCGACCCTGCTTAGCTTCCGAGATCAGACGAGATCGAGCGTTCTCAGAGTGGTATGGCCGTAAGCGAGATACGTGCTTCGAAATTGCCCATTTATTTTTGATTCTCAGTGTGTTTGTTTGCTTATATGCCTTTCCTGCTATTTCAGTTCAACTTTTATCACACTTTATCCACAACGGTAAATGTTCGTCCTTAAATTAAGCATTAAAGCAAAGAAAAAAAAATTCAAGCTTACAGCACCTGGTATTCCCAGGCGGTCTCCCATCCAAGTACTAACCAGGCCCGACCCTGCTTAGCTTCCGAGATCAGACGAGATCGAGCGTTCTCAGAGTGGTATGGCCGTAAGCGAGATTCGCACCTCGAAATTGCCCATTTATTTTTGCTTGTCAGCGTGTTTGTTTGCTTATATGCCTTTCCTGCTATTCCAGTTCAACTTTTATCACACTTTATTCACCACGGTAAATGTTCGTCCTTAAATTAAGCATGAAAGCAAAGAAAAAAAAATTAAAGCTTACAGCACCTGGTATTCCCAGGCGGTCTCCCATCCAAGTACTGACCAGGCCCGACCTTGCTTAGCTTCCGAGATCAGACGAGATCGAGCGTTCTCAGAGTGGTATGGCCGTAAGCGAGATTCGCGCTTCAAAATTGCCCATTTATTTTTGCTTGTCAGCATGTTTGTTTGCTCATATGTCTTTCCTGCTATTCCAGTTCAACTTTTATCACACTTTATCCACAACGGTAAATGTTCGTCCTTAAATTAAGCCTGAAAGCAAAGAAAAAAAAATTAAAGCTTACAGCACCTGGTATTCCCAGGCGGTCTCCCATCCAAGTACTAACCAGGCCCGACCCTGCTTAGCTTCCGAGATCAGACGAGATCGAGCGTTCTCAGAGTGGTATGGCCGTAAGCGAGATATGTGGTTCGAAATTGGCCATTTGTTTTTGTTGTCATCATGTTTGTTTGCTCATATGCCTTTCCTGCTATTCCAGATCAACTTTTATCACACTTTATTCACCACGGTAAATGTTCATCCTTAAATTAAGCCTGAAAGCAAAGAAAAAAAAGTTAAAGCTTACAGCACCTGGTATTCCCAGGCGGTCTCCCATCCAAGTACTAACCAGGCCCGACCCTGCTTAGCTTCCGAGATCAGACGAGATTGAGCGTTCTCAGAGTGGTATGGCCGTAAGCGAGATTCGCACCTCGAAATTGCCCATTTATTTTTGCTTGTCAGCGTGTTTGTTTGCTTATATGCCTTTCCTGCTATTCCAGTTCAACTTTTATCACACTTTATCCACAACGGTAAATGTTCGTCCTTAAATTAAGCCTGAAAGCAAAGAAAAAAAAGTTAAAGCTTACAGCACCTGGTATTCCCAGGCGGTCTCCCATCCAAGTACTAACCAGGCCCGACCCTGCTTAGCTTCCGAGATCAGACGAGATCGAGCGTTCTCAGAGTGGTATGGCCGGAAGCAAGATTCGCGCTTCAAAATTGCCCATTTATTTTTGCTTGTCAGCATGTTTGTTTGCTCATATGTCTTTCCTGCTATTCCAGTTCAACTTTTATCACACTTTATCCACAACGGTAAATGTTCGTCCTTAAATTAAGCCTGAAAGCAAAGAAAAAAAAATTAAAGCTTACAGCACCTGGTATTCCCAGGCGGTCTCCCATCCAAGTACTAACCAGGCCCGACCCTGCTTAGCTTCCGAGATCAGACAAGATCGAGCGTTCTCAGAGTGGTATGGCCGTAAGCGAGATTCATGCTTTGAAATTGCCCATTTATTTTAGTTGTCAGCGTGTTTGTTTGCTCATATGCCTTTCCTGCTATTTCAGTTCAACTTTTATCACACTTTATCCACAACGGTAAATGTTCGTCCTTAAATTAAGTATGAAAGCAAAAAAAATAAAAAATTTAAGCTTACAGCACCTGGTATTCCCAGGCGGTCTCCCATCCAAGTACTAACCAGGCCCGACCCTGCTTAGCTTCCGAGATCAGACGAGATCGAGCGTTCTCAGAGTGGTATGGCCGTAAGCAAGATTCGCACCTCGAAATTGCCCATTTATTTTTGCTTGTCAGCGAGTTTGTTTGCTTATATGCCTTTCCTGCTATTCCAGTTAAACTTTTATCACACTTTATTCACCACGGTACCTGTTCGTCCTTAAATTAAGCCTGAAAGCAAAGAAAAAAAAATTAAAGCTTACAGCACCTGGTATTCCCAGGCGGTCTCCCATCCAAGTACTAACCAGGCCCGACCCTGCTTAGCTTCCGAGATCAGACGAGATCGAGCGTTCTCAGAGTGGTATGGCCGTAAGCGAGATTCATGCTTTGAAATTGCCCATTTATTTTAGTTGTCAGCGTGTTTGTTTGCTCATATGCCTTTCCTGCTATTTCAGCTCAACTTTTATCACACTTTATCCACAACGGTAAATGTTCGTCCTTAAATTAAGTATGAAAGCAAAGAAAAAAAATTTTTAAGCTTACAGCACCTGGTATTCCCAGGCGGTCTCCCATCCAAGTACTAACCAGGCCCGACCCTGCTTAGCTTCCGAGATCAGACGAGATCGAGCGTTCTCAGAGTGGTATGGCCGTAAGCGAGATACGTGCTTCGAAATTACCCATTTATTTTTGATTCTCAGTGTGTTTGTTTGCTTATATGCCTTTCCTGCTATTTCAGTTCAACTTTTATCACACTTTATCCACAACGGTAAATGTTCGTCCTTAAATTAAGCATTAAAGCAAAGAAAAAAAAATTCAAGCTTACAGCACCTGGTATTCCCAGGCGGTCTCCCATCCAAGTACTAACCAGGCCCGACCCTGCTTAGCTTCCGAGATCAGACGAGATCGAGCGTTCTCAGAGTGGTATGGCCGTAAGCGAGATTCGCACCTCGAAATTGCCCATTTATTTTTGCTTGTCAGCGTGTTTGTTTGCTTATATGCCTTTCCTGCTATTCCAGTTCAACTTTTATCACACTTTATTCACCACGGTAAATGTTCGTCCTTAAATTAAGCATGAAAGCAAAGAAAAAAAAATTAAAGCTTACAGCACCTGGTATTCCCAGGCGGTCTCCCATCCAAGTACTGACCAGGCCCGACCTTGCTTAGCTTCCGAGATCAGACGAGATCGAGCGTTCTCAGAGTGGTATGGCCGTAAGCGAGATTCGCGCTTCAAAATTGCCCATTTATTTTTGCTTGTCAGCATGTTTGTTTGCTCATATGTCTTTCCTGCTATTCCAGTTCAACTTTTATCACACTTTATCCACAACGGTAAATGTTCGTCCTTAAATTAAGCCTGAAAGCAAAGAAAAAAAAATTAAAGCTTACAGCACCTGGTATTCCCAGGCGGTCTCCCATCCAAGTACTAACCAGGCCCGACCCTGCTTAGCTTCCGAGATCAGACGAGATCGAGCGTTCTCAGAGTGGTATGGCCGTAAGCGAGATATGTGGTTCGAAATTGGCCATTTGTTTTTGTTGTCATCATGTTTGTTTGCTCATATGCCTTTCCTGCTATTCCAGATCAACTTTTATCACACTTTATTCACCACGGTAAATGTTCATCCTTAAATTAAGCCTGAAAGCAAAGAAAAAAAAGTTAAAGCTTACAGCACCTGGTATTCCCAGGCGGTCTCCCATCCAAGTACTAACCAGGCCCGACCCTGCTTAGCTTCCGAGATCAGACGAGATTGAGCGTTCTCAGGGTGGTATGGCCGTAAGCGAGATTCGCACCTCGAAATTGCCCATTTATTTTTGCTTGTCAGCGTGTTTGTTTGCTTATATGCCTTTCCTGCTATTCCAGTTCAACTTTTATCACACTTTATTCACCACGGTAAATGTTCGTCCTTAAATTAAGCATGAAAGCAAAGAAAAAAAAATTAAAGCTTACAGCACCTGGTATTCCCAGGCGGTCTCCCATCCAAGTACTGACCAGGCCCGACCTTGCTTAGCTTCCGAGATCAGACGAGATCGAGCGTTCTCAGAGTGGTATGGCCGTAAGCGAGATTCGCGCTTCAAAATTGCCCATTTATTTTTGCTTGTCAGCATGTTTGTTTGCTCATATGTCTTTCCTGCTATTCCAGTTCAACTTTTATCACACTTTATCCACAACGGTAAATGTTCGTCCTTAAATTAAGCCTGAAAGCAAAGAAAAAAAAATTAAAGCTTACAGCACCTGGTATTCCCAGGCGGTCTCCCATCCAAGTACTAACCAGGCCCGACCCTGCTTAGCTTCCGAGATCAGACGAGATCGAGCGTTCTCAGAGTGGTATGGCCGTAAGCGAGATATGTGGTTCGAAATTGGCCATTTGTTTTTGTTGTCATCATGTTTGTTTGCTCATATGCCTTTCCTGCTATTCCAGATCAACTTTTATCACACTTTATTCACCACGGTAAATGTTCATCCTTAAATTAAGCCTGAAAGCAAAGAAAAAAAAGTTAAAGCTTACAGCACCTGGTATTCCCAGGCGGTCTCCCATCCAAGTACTAACCAGGCCCGACCCTGCTTAGCTTCCGAGATCAGACGAGATTGAGCGTTCTCAGAGTGGTATGGCCGTAAGCGAGATTCGCACCTCGAAATTGCCCATTTATTTTTGCTTGTCAGCGTGTTTGTTTGCTTATATGCCTTTCCTGCTATTCCAGTTCAACTTTTATCACACTTTATCCACAACGGTAAATGTTCGTCCTTAAATTAAGTATGAAAGCAAAGAAAAAAAAATTAAAGCTTACAGCACCTGGTATTCCCAGGCGGTCTCCCATCCAAGTACTAACCAGGCCCGACCCTGCTTAGCTTCCGAGATCAGACGAGATCGAGCGTTCTCAGAGTGGTATGGCCGTAAGCAAGATTCGCGCTTCAAAATTGTCCATTTATTTTTGCTTGTCAGCATGTTTGTTTGCTCATATGTCTTTCCTGCTATTCCAGATCAACTTTTATCACACTTTATTCACCACGGTAAATGTTCATCCTTAAATTAAGCCTGAAAGCAAAGAAAAAAAAGTTAAAGCTTACAGCACCTGGTATTCCCAGGCGGTCTCCCATCCAAGTACTAACCAGGCCCGACCCTGCTTAGCTTCCGAGATCAGACGAGATCGAGCGTTCTCAGAGTGGTATGGCCGGAAGCAAGATTCGCGCTTCAAAATTGCCCATTTATTTTTGCTTGTCAGCATGTTTGTTTGCTCATATGTCTTTCCTGCTATTCCAGTTCAACTTTTATCACACTTTATCCACAACGGTAAATGTTCGTCCTTAAATTAAGCCTGAAAGCAAAGAAAAAAAAATTAAAGCTTACAGCACCTGGTATTCCCAGGCGGTCTCCCATCCAAGTACTAACCAGGCCCGACCCTGCTTAGCTTCCGAGATCAGACAAGATCGAGCGTTCTCAGAGTGGTATGGCCGTAAGCGAGATTCATGCTTTGAAATTGCCCATTTATTTTAGTTGTCAGCGTGTTTGTTTGCTCATATGCCTTTCCTGCTATTTCAGTTCAACTTTTATCACACTTTATCCACAACGGTAAATGTTCGTCCTTAAATTAAGTATGAAAGCAAAAAAAATAAAAAATTTAAGCTTACAGCACCTGGTATTCCCAGGCGGTCTCCCATCCAAGTACTAACCAGGCCCGACCCTGCTTAGCTTCCGAGATCAGACGAGATCGAGCGTTCTCAGAGTGGTATGGCCGTAAGCAAGATTCGCACCTCGAAATTGCCCATTTATTTTTGCTTGTCAGCGAGTTTGTTTGCTTATATGCCTTTCCTGCTATTCCAGTTAAACTTTTATCACACTTTATTCACCACGGTACCTGTTCGTCCTTAAATTAAGCCTGAAAGCAAAGAAAAAAAAATTAAAGCTTACAGCACCTGGTATTCCCAGGCGGTCTCCCATCCAAGTACTAACCAGGCCCGACCCTGCTTAGCTTCCGAGATCAGACGAGATCGAGCGTTCTCAGAGTGGTATGGCCGTAAGCGAGATTCATGCTTTGAAATTGCCCATTTATTTTAGTTGTCAGCGTGTTTGTTTGCTCATATGCCTTTCCTGCTATTTCAGCTCAACTTTTATCACACTTTATCCACAACGGTAAATGTTCGTCCTTAAATTAAGTATGAAAGCAAAGAAAAAAAAATTTTAAGCTTACAGCACCTGGTATTCCCAGGCGGTCTCCCATCCAAGTACTAACCAGGCCCGACCCTGCTTAGCTTCCGAGATCAGACGAGATCGAGCGTTCTCAGAGTGGTATGGCCGTAAGCGAGATACGTGCTTCGAAATTGCCCATTTATTTTTGATTCTCAGTGTGTTTGTTTGCTTATATGCCTTTCCTGCTATTTCAGTTCAACTTTTATCACACTTTATCCACAACGGTAAATGTTCGTCCTTAAATTAAGCATTAAAGCAAAGAAAAAAAAATTCAAGCTTACAGCACCTGGTATTCCCAGGCGGTCTCCCATCCAAGTACTAACCAGGCCCGACCCTGCTTAGCTTCCGAGATCAGACGAGATCGAGCGTTCTCAGAGTGGTATGGCCGTAAGCGAGATTCGCACCTCGAAATTGCCCATTTATTTTTGCTTGTCAGCGTGTTTGTTTGCTTATATGCCTTTCCTGCTATTCCAGTTCAACTTTTATCACACTTTATTCACCACGGTAAATGTTCGTCCTTAAATTAAGCATGAAAGCAAAGAAAAAAAAATTAAAGCTTACAGCACCTGGTATTCCCAGGCGGTCTCCCATCCAAGTACTGACCAGGCCCGACCTTGCTTAGCTTCCGAGATCAGACGAGATCGAGCGTTCTCAGAGTGGTATGGCCGTAAGCGAGATTCGCGCTTCAAAATTGCCCATTTATTTTTGCTTGTCAGCATGTTTGTTTGCTCATATGTCTTTCCTGCTATTCCAGTTCAACTTTTATCACACTTTATCCACAACGGTAAATGTTCGTCCTTAAATTAAGCCTGAAAGCAAAGAAAAAAAAATTAAAGCTTACAGCACCTGGTATTCCCAGGCGGTCTCCCATCCAAGTACTAACCAGGCCCGACCCTGCTTAGCTTCCGAGATCAGACGAGATCGAGCGTTCTCAGAGTGGTATGGCCGTAAGCGAGATATGTGGTTCGAAATTGGCCATTTGTTTTTGTTGTCATCATGTTTGTTTGCTCATATGCCTTTCCTGCTATTCCAGATCAACTTTTATCACACTTTATTCACCACGGTAAATGTTCATCCTTAAATTAAGCCTGAAAGCAAAGAAAAAAAAGTTAAAGCTTACAGCACCTGGTATTCCCAGGCGGTCTCCCATCCAAGTACTAACCAGGCCCGACCCTGCTTAGCTTCCGAGATCAGACGAGATTGAGCGTTCTCAGAGTGGTATGGCCGTAAGCGAGATTCGCACCTCGAAATTGCCCATTTATTTTTGCTTGTCAGCGTGTTTGTTTGCTTATATGCCTTTCCTGCTATTCCAGTTCAACTTTTATCACACTTTATCCACAACGGTAAATGTTCGTCCTTAAATTAAGCCTGAAAGCAAAGAAAAAAAAGTTAAAGCTTACAGCACCTGGTATTCCCAGGCGGTCTCCCATCCAAGTACTAACCAGGCCCGACCCTGCTTAGCTTCCGAGATCAGACGAGATCGAGCGTTCTCAGAGTGGTATGGCCGTAAGCAAGATTCGCGCTTCAAAATTGTCCATTTATTTTTGCTTGTCAGCATGTTTGTTTGCTCATATGTCTTTCCTGCTATTCCAGATCAACTTTTATCACACTTTATTCACCACGGTAAATGTTCATCCTTAAATTAAGCCTGAAAGCAAAGAAAAAAAAGTTAAAGCTTACAGCACCTGGTATTCCCAGGCGGTCTCCCATCCAAGTACTAACCAGGCCCGACCCTGCTTAGCTTCCGAGATCAGACGAGATCGAGCGTTCTCAGAGTGGTATGGCCGTAAGCAAGATTCGCACCTCGAAATTGCCCATTTATTTTTGCTTGTCAGCGAGTTTGTTTGCTTATATGCCTTTCCTGCTATTCCAGTTAAACTTTTATCACACTTTATTCACCACGGTACCTGTTCGTCCTTAAATTAAGCCTGAAAGCAAAGAAAAAAAAATTAAAGCTTACAGCACCTGGTATTCCCAGGCGGTCTCCCATCCAAGTACTAACCAGGCCCGACCCTGCTTAGCTTCCGAGATCAGACGAGATCGAGCGTTCTCAGAGTGGTATGGCCGTAAGCGAGATTCATGCTTTGAAATTGCCCATTTATTTTAGTTGTCAGCGTGTTTGTTTGCTCATATGCCTTTCCTGCTATTTCAGCTCAACTTTTATCACACTTTATCCACAACGGTAAATGTTCGTCCTTAAATTAAGTATGAAAGCAAAGAAAAAAAATTTTTAAGCTTACAGCACCTGGTATTCCCAGGCGGTCTCCCATCCAAGTACTAACCAGGCCCGACCCTGCTTAGCTTCCGAGATCAGACGAGATCGAGCGTTCTCAGAGTGGTATGGCCGTAAGCGAGATACGTGCTTCGAAATTGCCCATTTATTTTTGATTCTCAGTGTGTTTGTTTGCTTATATGCCTTTCCTGCTATTTCAGTTCAACTTTTATCACACTTTATCCACAACGGTAAATGTTCGTCCTTAAATTAAGCATTAAAGCAAAGAAAAAAAAATTCAAGCTTACAGCACCTGGTATTCCCAGGCGGTCTCCCATCCAAGTACTAACCAGGCCCGACCCTGCTTAGCTTCCGAGATCAGACGAGATCGAGCGTTCTCAGAGTGGTATGGCCGTAAGCGAGATTCGCACCTCGAAATTGCCCATTTATTTTTGCTTGTCAGCGTGTTTGTTTGCTTATATGCCTTTCCTGCTATTCCAGTTCAACTTTTATCACACTTTATTCACCACGGTAAATGTTCGTCCTTAAATTAAGCATGAAAGCAAAGAAAAAAAAATTAAAGCTTACAGCACCTGGTATTCCCAGGCGGTCTCCCATCCAAGTACTGACCAGGCCCGACCTTGCTTAGCTTCCGAGATCAGACGAGATCGAGCGTTCTCAGAGTGGTATGGCCGTAAGCGAGATTCGCGCTTCAAAATTGCCCATTTATTTTTGCTTGTCAGCATGTTTGTTTGCTCATATGTCTTTCCTGCTATTCCAGTTCAACTTTTATCACACTTTATCCACAACGGTAAATGTTCGTCCTTAAATTAAGCCTGAAAGCAAAGAAAAAAAAATTAAAGCTTACAGCACCTGGTATTCCCAGGCGGTCTCCCATCCAAGTACTAACCAGGCCCGACCCTGCTTAGCTTCCGAGATCAGACGAGATCGAGCGTTCTCAGAGTGGTATGGCCGTAAGCGAGATATGTGGTTCGAAATTGGCCATTTGTTTTTGTTGTCATCATGTTTGTTTGCTCATATGCCTTTCCTGCTATTCCAGATCAACTTTTATCACACTTTATTCACCACGGTAAATGTTCATCCTTAAATTAAGCCTGAAAGCAAAGAAAAAAAAGTTAAAGCTTACAGCACCTGGTATTCCCAGGCGGTCTCCCATCCAAGTACTAACCAGGCCCGACCCTGCTTAGCTTCCGAGATCAGACGAGATTGAGCGTTCTCAGAGTGGTATGGCCGTAAGCGAGATTCGCACCTCGAAATTGCCCATTTATTTTTGCTTGTCAGCGTGTTTGTTTGCTTATATGCCTTTCCTGCTATTCCAGTTCAACTTTTATCACACTTTATCCACAACGGTAAATGTTCGTCCTTAAATTAAGCCTGAAAGCAAAGAAAAAAAAGTTAAAGCTTACAGCACCTGGTATTCCCAGGCGGTCTCCCATCCAAGTACTAACCAGGCCCGACCCTGCTTAGCTTCCGAGATCAGACGAGATCGAGCGTTCTCAGAGTGGTATGGCCGGAAGCAAGATTCGCGCTTCAAAATTGCCCATTTATTTTTGCTTGTCAGCATGTTTGTTTGCTCATATGTCTTTCCTGCTATTCCAGTTCAACTTTTATCACACTTTATCCACAACGGTAAATGTTCGTCCTTAAATTAAGCCTGAAAGCAAAGAAAAAAAAATTAAAGCTTACAGCACCTGGTATTCCCAGGCGGTCTCCCATCCAAGTACTAACCAGGCCCGACCCTGCTTAGCTTCCGAGATCAGACAAGATCGAGCGTTCTCAGAGTGGTATGGCCGTAAGCGAGATTCATGCTTTGAAATTGCCCATTTATTTTAGTTGTCAGCGTGTTTGTTTGCTCATATGCCTTTCCTGCTATTTCAGTTCAACTTTTATCACACTTTATCCACAACGGTAAATGTTCGTCCTTAAATTAAGTATGAAAGCAAAAAAAATAAAAAATTTAAGCTTACAGCACCTGGTATTCCCAGGCGGTCTCCCATCCAAGTACTAACCAGGCCCGACCCTGCTTAGCTTCCGAGATCAGACGAGATCGAGCGTTCTCAGAGTGGTATGGCCGTAAGCAAGATTCGCACCTCGAAATTGCCCATTTATTTTTGCTTGTCAGCGAGTTTGTTTGCTTATATGCCTTTCCTGCTATTCCAGTTAAACTTTTATCACACTTTATTCACCACGGTACCTGTTCGTCCTTAAATTAAGCCTGAAAGCAAAGAAAAAAAAATTAAAGCTTACAGCACCTGGTATTCCCAGGCGGTCTCCCATCCAAGTACTAACCAGGCCCGACCCTGCTTAGCTTCCGAGATCAGACGAGATCGAGCGTTCTCAGAGTGGTATGGCCGTAAGCGAGATTCATGCTTTGAAATTGCCCATTTATTTTAGTTGTCAGCGTGTTTGTTTGCTCATATGCCTTTCCTGCTATTTCAGCTCAACTTTTATCACACTTTATCCACAACGGTAAATGTTCGTCCTTAAATTAAGTATGAAAGCAAAGAAAAAAAATTTTTAAGCTTACAGCACCTGGTATTCCCAGGCGGTCTCCCATCCAAGTACTAACCAGGCCCGACCCTGCTTAGCTTCCGAGATCAGACGAGATCGAGCGTTCTCAGAGTGGTATGGCCGTAAGCGAGATACGTGCTTCGAAATTACCCATTTATTTTTGATTCTCAGTGTGTTTGTTTGCTTATATGCCTTTCCTGCTATTTCAGTTCAACTTTTATCACACTTTATCCACAACGGTAAATGTTCGTCCTTAAATTAAGCATTAAAGCAAAGAAAAAAAAATTCAAGCTTACAGCACCTGGTATTCCCAGGCGGTCTCCCATCCAAGTACTAACCAGGCCCGACCCTGCTTAGCTTCCGAGATCAGACGAGATCGAGCGTTCTCAGAGTGGTATGGCCGTAAGCGAGATTCGCACCTCGAAATTGCCCATTTATTTTTGCTTGTCAGCGTGTTTGTTTGCTTATATGCCTTTCCTGCTATTCCAGTTCAACTTTTATCACACTTTATTCACCACGGTAAATGTTCGTCCTTAAATTAAGCATGAAAGCAAAGAAAAAAAAATTAAAGCTTACAGCACCTGGTATTCCCAGGCGGTCTCCCATCCAAGTACTGACCAGGCCCGACCTTGCTTAGCTTCCGAGATCAGACGAGATCGAGCGTTCTCAGAGTGGTATGGCCGTAAGCGAGATTCGCGCTTCAAAATTGCCCATTTATTTTTGCTTGTCAGCATGTTTGTTTGCTCATATGTCTTTCCTGCTATTCCAGTTCAACTTTTATCACACTTTATCCACAACGGTAAATGTTCGTCCTTAAATTAAGCCTGAAAGCAAAGAAAAAAAAATTAAAGCTTACAGCACCTGGTATTCCCAGGCGGTCTCCCATCCAAGTACTAACCAGGCCCGACCCTGCTTAGCTTCCGAGATCAGACGAGATCGAGCGTTCTCAGAGTGGTATGGCCGTAAGCGAGATATGTGGTTCGAAATTGGCCATTTGTTTTTGTTGTCATCATGTTTGTTTGCTCATATGCCTTTCCTGCTATTCCAGATCAACTTTTATCACACTTTATTCACCACGGTAAATGTTCATCCTTAAATTAAGCCTGAAAGCAAAGAAAAAAAAGTTAAAGCTTACAGCACCTGGTATTCCCAGGCGGTCTCCCATCCAAGTACTAACCAGGCCCGACCCTGCTTAGCTTCCGAGATCAGACGAGATTGAGCGTTCTCAGGGTGGTATGGCCGTAAGCGAGATTCGCACCTCGAAATTGCCCATTTATTTTTGCTTGTCAGCGTGTTTGTTTGCTTATATGCCTTTCCTGCTATTCCAGTTCAACTTTTATCACACTTTATTCACCACGGTAAATGTTCGTCCTTAAATTAAGCATGAAAGCAAAGAAAAAAAAATTAAAGCTTACAGCACCTGGTATTCCCAGGCGGTCTCCCATCCAAGTACTGACCAGGCCCGACCTTGCTTAGCTTCCGAGATCAGACGAGATCGAGCGTTCTCAGAGTGGTATGGCCGTAAGCGAGATTCGCGCTTCAAAATTGCCCATTTATTTTTGCTTGTCAGCATGTTTGTTTGCTCATATGTCTTTCCTGCTATTCCAGTTCAACTTTTATCACACTTTATCCACAACGGTAAATGTTCGTCCTTAAATTAAGCCTGAAAGCAAAGAAAAAAAAATTAAAGCTTACAGCACCTGGTATTCCCAGGCGGTCTCCCATCCAAGTACTAACCAGGCCCGACCCTGCTTAGCTTCCGAGATCAGACGAGATCGAGCGTTCTCAGAGTGGTATGGCCGTAAGCGAGATATGTGGTTCGAAATTGGCCATTTGTTTTTGTTGTCATCATGTTTGTTTGCTCATATGCCTTTCCTGCTATTCCAGATCAACTTTTATCACACTTTATTCACCACGGTAAATGTTCATCCTTAAATTAAGCCTGAAAGCAAAGAAAAAAAAGTTAAAGCTTACAGCACCTGGTATTCCCAGGCGGTCTCCCATCCAAGTACTAACCAGGCCCGACCCTGCTTAGCTTCCGAGATCAGACGAGATTGAGCGTTCTCAGAGTGGTATGGCCGTAAGCGAGATTCGCACCTCGAAATTGCCCATTTATTTTTGCTTGTCAGCGTGTTTGTTTGCTTATATGCCTTTCCTGCTATTCCAGTTCAACTTTTATCACACTTTATCCACAACGGTAAATGTTCGTCCTTAAATTAAGTATGAAAGCAAAGAAAAAAAAATTAAAGCTTACAGCACCTGGTATTCCCAGGCGGTCTCCCATCCAAGTACTAACCAGGCCCGACCCTGCTTAGCTTCCGAGATCAGACGAGATCGAGCGTTCTCAGAGTGGTATGGCCGTAAGCAAGATTCGCGCTTCAAAATTGTCCATTTATTTTTGCTTGTCAGCATGTTTGTTTGCTCATATGTCTTTCCTGCTATTCCAGATCAACTTTTATCACACTTTATTCACCACGGTAAATGTTCATCCTTAAATTAAGCCTGAAAGCAAAGAAAAAAAAGTTAAAGCTTACAGCACCTGGTATTCCCAGGCGGTCTCCCATCCAAGTACTAACCAGGCCCGACCCTGCTTAGCTTCCGAGATCAGACGAGATCGAGCGTTCTCAGAGTGGTATGGCCGGAAGCAAGATTCGCGCTTCAAAATTGCCCATTTATTTTTGCTTGTCAGCATGTTTGTTTGCTCATATGTCTTTCCTGCTATTCCAGTTCAACTTTTATCACACTTTATCCACAACGGTAAATGTTCGTCCTTAAATTAAGCCTGAAAGCAAAGAAAAAAAAATTAAAGCTTACAGCACCTGGTATTCCCAGGCGGTCTCCCATCCAAGTACTAACCAGGCCCGACCCTGCTTAGCTTCCGAGATCAGACAAGATCGAGCGTTCTCAGAGTGGTATGGCCGTAAGCGAGATTCATGCTTTGAAATTGCCCATTTATTTTAGTTGTCAGCGTGTTTGTTTGCTCATATGCCTTTCCTGCTATTTCAGTTCAACTTTTATCACACTTTATCCACAACGGTAAATGTTCGTCCTTAAATTAAGTATGAAAGCAAAAAAAATAAAAAATTTAAGCTTACAGCACCTGGTATTCCCAGGCGGTCTCCCATCCAAGTACTAACCAGGCCCGACCCTGCTTAGCTTCCGAGATCAGACGAGATCGAGCGTTCTCAGAGTGGTATGGCCGTAAGCAAGATTCGCACCTCGAAATTGCCCATTTATTTTTGCTTGTCAGCGAGTTTGTTTGCTTATATGCCTTTCCTGCTATTCCAGTTAAACTTTTATCACACTTTATTCACCACGGTACCTGTTCGTCCTTAAATTAAGCCTGAAAGCAAAGAAAAAAAAATTAAAGCTTACAGCACCTGGTATTCCCAGGCGGTCTCCCATCCAAGTACTAACCAGGCCCGACCCTGCTTAGCTTCCGAGATCAGACGAGATCGAGCGTTCTCAGAGTGGTATGGCCGTAAGCGAGATTCATGCTTTGAAATTGCCCATTTATTTTAGTTGTCAGCGTGTTTGTTTGCTCATATGCCTTTCCTGCTATTTCAGCTCAACTTTTATCACACTTTATCCACAACGGTAAATGTTCGTCCTTAAATTAAGTATGAAAGCAAAGAAAAAAAAATTTTAAGCTTACAGCACCTGGTATTCCCAGGCGGTCTCCCATCCAAGTACTAACCAGGCCCGACCCTGCTTAGCTTCCGAGATCAGACGAGATCGAGCGTTCTCAGAGTGGTATGGCCGTAAGCGAGATACGTGCTTCGAAATTGCCCATTTATTTTTGATTCTCAGTGTGTTTGTTTGCTTATATGCCTTTCCTGCTATTTCAGTTCAACTTTTATCACACTTTATCCACAACGGTAAATGTTCGTCCTTAAATTAAGCATTAAAGCAAAGAAAAAAAAATTCAAGCTTACAGCACCTGGTATTCCCAGGCGGTCTCCCATCCAAGTACTAACCAGGCCCGACCCTGCTTAGCTTCCGAGATCAGACGAGATCGAGCGTTCTCAGAGTGGTATGGCCGTAAGCGAGATTCGCACCTCGAAATTGCCCATTTATTTTTGCTTGTCAGCGTGTTTGTTTGCTTATATGCCTTTCCTGCTATTCCAGTTCAACTTTTATCACACTTTATTCACCACGGTAAATGTTCGTCCTTAAATTAAGCATGAAAGCAAAGAAAAAAAAATTAAAGCTTACAGCACCTGGTATTCCCAGGCGGTCTCCCATCCAAGTACTGACCAGGCCCGACCTTGCTTAGCTTCCGAGATCAGACGAGATCGAGCGTTCTCAGAGTGGTATGGCCGTAAGCGAGATTCGCGCTTCAAAATTGCCCATTTATTTTTGCTTGTCAGCATGTTTGTTTGCTCATATGTCTTTCCTGCTATTCCAGTTCAACTTTTATCACACTTTATCCACAACGGTAAATGTTCGTCCTTAAATTAAGCCTGAAAGCAAAGAAAAAAAAATTAAAGCTTACAGCACCTGGTATTCCCAGGCGGTCTCCCATCCAAGTACTAACCAGGCCCGACCCTGCTTAGCTTCCGAGATCAGACGAGATCGAGCGTTCTCAGAGTGGTATGGCCGTAAGCGAGATATGTGGTTCGAAATTGGCCATTTGTTTTTGTTGTCATCATGTTTGTTTGCTCATATGCCTTTCCTGCTATTCCAGATCAACTTTTATCACACTTTATTCACCACGGTAAATGTTCATCCTTAAATTAAGCCTGAAAGCAAAGAAAAAAAAGTTAAAGCTTACAGCACCTGGTATTCCCAGGCGGTCTCCCATCCAAGTACTAACCAGGCCCGACCCTGCTTAGCTTCCGAGATCAGACGAGATTGAGCGTTCTCAGAGTGGTATGGCCGTAAGCGAGATTCGCACCTCGAAATTGCCCATTTATTTTTGCTTGTCAGCGTGTTTGTTTGCTTATATGCCTTTCCTGCTATTCCAGTTCAACTTTTATCACACTTTATCCACAACGGTAAATGTTCGTCCTTAAATTAAGCCTGAAAGCAAAGAAAAAAAAGTTAAAGCTTACAGCACCTGGTATTCCCAGGCGGTCTCCCATCCAAGTACTAACCAGGCCCGACCCTGCTTAGCTTCCGAGATCAGACGAGATCGAGCGTTCTCAGAGTGGTATGGCCGTAAGCAAGATTCGCGCTTCAAAATTGTCCATTTATTTTTGCTTGTCAGCATGTTTGTTTGCTCATATGTCTTTCCTGCTATTCCAGATCAACTTTTATCACACTTTATTCACCACGGTAAATGTTCATCCTTAAATTAAGCCTGAAAGCAAAGAAAAAAAAGTTAAAGCTTACAGCACCTGGTATTCCCAGGCGGTCTCCCATCCAAGTACTAACCAGGCCCGACCCTGCTTAGCTTCCGAGATCAGACGAGATCGAGCGTTCTCAGAGTGGTATGGCCGTAAGCAAGATTCGCACCTCGAAATTGCCCATTTATTTTTGCTTGTCAGCGAGTTTGTTTGCTTATATGCCTTTCCTGCTATTCCAGTTAAACTTTTATCACACTTTATTCACCACGGTACCTGTTCGTCCTTAAATTAAGCCTGAAAGCAAAGAAAAAAAAATTAAAGCTTACAGCACCTGGTATTCCCAGGCGGTCTCCCATCCAAGTACTAACCAGGCCCGACCCTGCTTAGCTTCCGAGATCAGACGAGATCGAGCGTTCTCAGAGTGGTATGGCCGTAAGCGAGATTCATGCTTTGAAATTGCCCATTTATTTTAGTTGTCAGCGTGTTTGTTTGCTCATATGCCTTTCCTGCTATTTCAGCTCAACTTTTATCACACTTTATCCACAACGGTAAATGTTCGTCCTTAAATTAAGTATGAAAGCAAAGAAAAAAAAATTTTAAGCTTACAGCACCTGGTATTCCCAGGCGGTCTCCCATCCAAGTACTAACCAGGCCCGACCCTGCTTAGCTTCCGAGATCAGACGAGATCGAGCGTTCTCAGAGTGGTATGGCCGTAAGCGAGATACGTGCTTCGAAATTGCCCATTTATTTTTGATTCTCAGTGTGTTTGTTTGCTTATATGCCTTTCCTGCTATTTCAGTTCAACTTTTATCACACTTTATCCACAACGGTAAATGTTCGTCCTTAAATTAAGCATTAAAGCAAAGAAAAAAAAATTCAAGCTTACAGCACCTGGTATTCCCAGGCGGTCTCCCATCCAAGTACTAACCAGGCCCGACCCTGCTTAGCTTCCGAGATCAGACGAGATCGAGCGTTCTCAGAGTGGTATGGCCGTAAGCGAGATTCGCACCTCGAAATTGCCCATTTATTTTTGCTTGTCAGCGTGTTTGTTTGCTTATATGCCTTTCCTGCTATTCCAGTTCAACTTTTATCACACTTTATTCACCACGGTAAATGTTCGTCCTTAAATTAAGCATGAAAGCAAAGAAAAAAAAATTAAAGCTTACAGCACCTGGTATTCCCAGGCGGTCTCCCATCCAAGTACTGACCAGGCCCGACCTTGCTTAGCTTCCGAGATCAGACGAGATCGAGCGTTCTCAGAGTGGTATGGCCGTAAGCGAGATTCGCGCTTCAAAATTGCCCATTTATTTTTGCTTGTCAGCATGTTTGTTTGCTCATATGTCTTTCCTGCTATTCCAGTTCAACTTTTATCACACTTTATCCACAACGGTAAATGTTCGTCCTTAAATTAAGCCTGAAAGCAAAGAAAAAAAAATTAAAGCTTACAGCACCTGGTATTCCCAGGCGGTCTCCCATCCAAGTACTAACCAGGCCCGACCCTGCTTAGCTTCCGAGATCAGACGAGATCGAGCGTTCTCAGAGTGGTATGGCCGTAAGCGAGATATGTGGTTCGAAATTGGCCATTTGTTTTTGTTGTCATCATGTTTGTTTGCTCATATGCCTTTCCTGCTATTCCAGATCAACTTTTATCACACTTTATTCACCACGGTAAATGTTCATCCTTAAATTAAGCCTGAAAGCAAAGAAAAAAAAGTTAAAGCTTACAGCACCTGGTATTCCCAGGCGGTCTCCCATCCAAGTACTAACCAGGCCCGACCCTGCTTAGCTTCCGAGATCAGACGAGATTGAGCGTTCTCAGAGTGGTATGGCCGTAAGCGAGATTCGCACCTCGAAATTGCCCATTTATTTTTGCTTGTCAGCGTGTTTGTTTGCTTATATGCCTTTCCTGCTATTCCAGTTCAACTTTTATCACACTTTATCCACAACGGTAAATGTTCGTCCTTAAATTAAGCCTGAAAGCAAAGAAAAAAAAGTTAAAGCTTACAGCACCTGGTATTCCCAGGCGGTCTCCCATCCAAGTACTAACCAGGCCCGACCCTGCTTAGCTTCCGAGATCAGACGAGATCGAGCGTTCTCAGAGTGGTATGGCCGTAAGCAAGATTCGCGCTTCAAAATTGTCCATTTATTTTTGCTTGTCAGCATGTTTGTTTGCTCATATGTCTTTCCTGCTATTCCAGATCAACTTTTATCACACTTTATTCACCACGGTAAATGTTCATCCTTAAATTAAGCCTGAAAGCAAAGAAAAAAAAGTTAAAGCTTACAGCACCTGGTATTCCCAGGCGGTCTCCCATCCAAGTACTAACCAGGCCCGACCCTGCTTAGCTTCCGAGATCAGACGAGATCGAGCGTTCTCAGAGTGGTATGGCCGGAAGCAAGATTCGCGCTTCACAATTGCCCATTTATTTTTGCTTGTCAGCATGTTTGTTTGCTCATATGTCTTTCCTGCTATTCCAGTTCAACTTTTATCACACTTTATCCACAACGGTAAATGTTCGTCCTTAAATTAAGCCTGAAAGCAAAGAAAAAAAAATTAAAGCTTACAGCACCTGGTATTCCCAGGCGGTCTCCCATCCAAGTACTAACCAGGCCCGACCCTGCTTAGCTTCCGAGATCAGACAAGATCGAGCGTTCTCAGAGTGGTATGGCCGTAAGCGAGATTCATGCTTTGAAATTGCCCATTTATTTTAGTTGTCAGCGTGTTTGTTTGCTCATATGCCTTTCCTGCTATTTCAGTTCAACTTTTATCACACTTTATCCACAACGGTAAATGTTCGTCCTTAAATTAAGTATGAAAGCAAAAAAAATAAAAAATTTAAGCTTACAGCACCTGGTATTCCCAGGCGGTCTCCCATCCAAGTACTAACCAGGCCCGACCCTGCTTAGCTTCCGAGATCAGACGAGATCGAGCGTTCTCAGAGTGGTATGGCCGTAAGCAAGATTCGCACCTCGAAATTGCCCATTTATTTTTGCTTGTC
>NW_028149082.1:80000-137500 GCF_946808225.1 Silurus aristotelis
AGATCAGACAAGATCGAGCGTTCTAAGAGTGGTATGGCCGTGAGCGAGATTCATGCTTTGAAATTGCCCATTTATTTTAGTTGTCAGCGTGTTTGTTTGCTCATATGCCTTTCCTGCTATTTCAGTTCAACTTTTATCACACTTTATCCACAACGGTAAATGTTCGTCCTTAAATTAAGTATGAAAGCAAAAAAAAAAAAAAATTAAAGCTTACAGCACCTGGTATTCCCAGGCGGTCTCCCATCCAAGTACTAACCAGGCCCGACCCTGCTTAGCTTCCGAGATCAGACGAGATCGAGCGTTCTCAGAGTGGTATGGCCGTAAGCGAGATTCGCACCTCGAAATTGCCCATTTATTTTTGCTTGTCAGCGTGTTTGTTTGCTTATATGCCTTTCCTGCTATTCCAGTTCAACTTTTATCACACTTTATCCACAACGGTAAATGTTCGTCCTTAAATTAAGTATGAAAGCAAAGAAAAAAAAAATTAAAGCTTACAGCACCTGGTATTCCCAGGCGGTCTCCCATCCAAGTACTAACCAGGCCCGACCCTGCTTAGCTTCCGAGATCAGACGAGATCGAGCGTTCTCAGAGTGGTATGGCCGTAAGCGAGATTTGCGCTTCGAAATTGCCAATTTATTTTTGCTTGTCAGCGTGTTTGTTTGCTTATATGCCTTTCCTGCTATTCCAGTTAAACTTTTATCACACTTTATTCACCACGGTACCTGTTCGTCCTTAAATTAAGCCTGAAAGCAAAGAAAAAAAAATTAAAGCTTACAGCACCTGGTATTCCCAGGCGGTCTCCCATCCAAGTACTAACCAGGCCCGACCCTGCTTAGCTTCCGAGATCAGACGAGATCGAGCGTTCTCAGAGTGGTATGGCCGTAAGCGAGATATGTGCTTCGAAATTGGCCATTTGTTTTTGTTGTCATCATGTTTGTTTGCTCATATGCCTTTCCTGCTATTCCAGATCAACTTTTATCACACTTTATTCACCACGGTAAATGTTCATCCTTAAATTAAGCCTGAAAGCAAAGAAAAAAAAGTTAAAGCTTACAGCACCTGGTATTCCCAGGCGGTCTCCCATCCAAGTACTAACCAGGCCCGACCCTGCTTAGCTTCCGAGATCAGACGAGATCGAGCGTTCTCAGAGTGGTATGGCCGTAAGCAAGATTCGCGCTTCAAAATTGCCCATTTATTTTTGCTTGTCAGCATGTTTGTTTGCTCATATGTCTTTCCTGCTATTCCAGTTCAACTTTTATCACACTTTATCCACAACGGTAAATGTTCGTCCTTAAATTAAGCCTGAAAGCAAAGAAAAAAAAATTAAAGCTTACAGCACCTGGTATTCCCAGGCGGTCTCCCATCCAAGTACTAACCAGGCCCGACCCTGCTTAGCTTCCGAGATCAGACAAGATCGAGCGTTCTCAGAGTGGTATGGCCGTAAGCGAGATTCATGCTTTGAAATTGCCCATTTATTTTAGTTGTCAGCGTGTTTGTTTGCTCATATGCCTTTCCTGCTATTTCAGTTCAACTTTTATCACACTTTATCCACAACGGTAAATGTTCGTCCTTAAATTAAGTATGAAAGCAAAAAAAAAAAAAAATTTAAGCTTACAGCACCTGGTATTCCCAGGCGGTCTCCCATCCAAGTACTAACCAGGCCCGACCCTGCTTAGCTTCCGAGATCAGACGAGATCGAGCGTTCTCAGAGTGGTATGGCCGTAAGCGAGATTCGCACCTCGAAATTGCCCATTTATTTTTGCTTGTCAGCGTGTTTGTTTGCTTATATGCCTTTCCTGCTATTCCAGTTCAACTTTTATCACACTTTATCCACAACGGTAAATGTTCGTCCTTAAATTAAGTATGAAAGCAAAGAAAAAAAAATTAAAGCTTACAGCACCTGGTATTCCCAGGCGGTCTCCCATCCAAGTACTAACCAGGCCCGACCCTGCTTAGCTTCCGAGATCAGACGAGATCGAGCGTTCTCAGAGTGGTATGGCCGTAAGCAAGATTCGCACCTCGAAATTGCCCATTTATTTTTGCTTGTCAGCGTGTTTGTTTGCTTATATTCCTTTCCTGCTATTCCAGTTAAACTTTTATCACACTTTATTCACCACGGTACCTGTTCGTCCTTAAATTAAGCCTGAAAGCAAAGAAAAAAAAATTAAAGCTTACAGCACCTGGTATTCCCAGGCGGTCTCCCATCCAAGTACTAACCAGGCCCGACCCTGCTTAGCTTCCGAGATCAGACGAGATCGAGCGTTCTCAGAGTGGTATGGCCGTAAGCGAGATTCATGCTTTGAAATTGCCCATTTATTTTAGTTGTCAGCGTGTTTGTTTGCTCATATGCCTTTCCTGCTATTTCAGCTCAACTTTTATCACACTTTATCCACAACGGTAAATGTTCGTCCTTAAATTAAGCATTAAAGCAAAGAAAAAAAAATTCAAGCTTACAGCACCTGGTATTCCCAGGCGGTCTCCCATCCAAGTACTAACCAGGCCCGACCCTGCTTAGCTTCCGAGATCAGACGAGATCGAGCGTTCTCAGAGTGGTATGGCCGTAAGCGAGATTCGCACCTCGAAATTGCCCATTTATTTTTGCTTGTCAGCGTGTTTGTTTGCTTATATGCCTTTCCTGCTATTCCAGTTCAACTTTTATCACACTTTATTCACCACGGTAAATGTTCGTCCTTAAATTAAGCATGAAAGCAAAGAAAAAAAAATTAAAGCTTACAGCACCTGGTATTCCCAGGCGGTCTCCCATCCAAGTACTGACCAGGCCCGACCCTGCTTAGCTTCCGAGATCAGACGAGATCGAGCGTTCTCAGAGTGGTATGGCCGTAAGCGAGATTCGCGCTTCAAAATTGCCCATTTATTTTTGCTTGTCAGCATGTTTGTTTGCTCATATGTCTTTCCTGCTATTCCAGTTCAACTTTTATCACACTTTATCCACAACGGTAAATGTTCGTCCTTAAATTAAGCCTGAAAGCAAAGAAAAAAAAATTAAAGCTTACAGCACCTGGTATTCCCAGGCGGTCTCCCATCCAAGTACTAACCAGGCCCGACCCTGCTTAGCTTCCGAGATCAGACGAGATCGAGCGTTCTCAGAGTGGTATGGCCGTAAGCGAGATATGTGGTTCGAAATTGGCCATTTGTTTTTGTTGTCATCATGTTTGTTTGCTCATATGCCTTTCCTGCTATTCCAGATCAACTTTTATCACACTTTATTCACCACGGTAAATGTTCATCCTTAAATTAAGCCTGAAAGCAAAGAAAAAAAAGTTAAAGCTTACAGCACCTGGTATTCCCAGGCGGTCTCCCATCCAAGAACTAACCAGGCCCGACCCTGCTTAGCTTCCGAGATCAGACGAGATCGAGCGTTCTCAGAGTGGTATGGCCGTAAGCAAGATTCGCGCTTCAAAATTGCCCATTTATTTTTGCTTGTCAGCATGTTTGTTTGCTCATATGTCTTTCCTGCTATTCCAGTTCAACTTTTATCACACTTTATCCACAACGGTAAATGTTCGTCCTTAAATTAAGCCTGAAAGCAAAGAAAAAAAAATTAAAGCTTACAGCACCTGGTATTCCCAGGCGGTCTCCCATCCAAGTACTAACCAGGCCCGACCCTGCTTAGCTTCCGAGATCAGACGAGATCGAGCGTTCTCAGAGTGGTATGGCCGTAAGCGAGATTCATGCTTTGAAATTGCCCATTTATTTTAGTTGTCAGCGTGTTTGTTTGCTCATATGCCTTTCCTGCTATTTCAGTTCAACTTTTATCACACTTTATCCACAACGGTAAATGTTCGTCCTTAAATTAAGTATGAAAGCAAAGAAAAAAAAAATTTAAGCTTACAGCACCTGGTATTCCCAGGCGGTCTCCCATCCAAGTACTAACCAGGCCCGACCCTGCTTAGCTTCCGAGATCAGACGAGATCGAGCGTTCTCAGAGTGGTATGGCCGTAAGCGAGATTCGCACCTCGAAATTGCCCATTTATTTTTGCTTGTCAGCGTGTTTGTTTGCTTATATGCCTTTCCTGCTATTCCAGTTCAACTTTTATCACACTTTATCCACAACGGTAAATGTTCGTCCTAAAATTAAGTATGAAAGCAAAGAAAAAAAAAATTAAAGCTTACAGCACCTGGTATTCCCAGGCGGTCTCCCATCCAAGTACTAACCAGGCCCGACCCTGCTTAGCTTCCGAGATCAGACGAGATCGAGCGTTCTCAGAGTGGTATGGCCGTAAGCGAGATTTGCGCTTCGAAATTGCCAATTTATTTTTGATTGTCAGCGTGTTTGTTTGCTTATATGCCTTTCCTGCTATTCCAGTTAAACTTTTATCACACTTTATTCACCACGGTACCTGTTCGTCCTTAAATTAAGCCTGAAAGCAAAGAAAAAAAAATTAAAGCTTACAGCACCTGGTATTCCCAGGCGGTCTCCCATCCAAGTACTAACCAGGCCCGACCCTGCTTAGCTTCCGAGATCAGACGAGATCGAGCGTTCTCAGAGTGGTATGGCCGTAAGCGAGATTCATGCTTTGAAATTGCCCATTTATTTTAGTTGTCAGCGTGTTTGTTTGCTCATATGCCTTTCCTGCTATTTCAGTTCAACTTTTATCACACTTTATCCACAACGGTAAATGTTCGTCCTTAAATTAAGTATGAAAGCAAAGAAAAAAAAAATTTAAGCTTACAGCACCTGGTATTCCCAGGCGGTCTCCCATCCAAGTACTAACCAGGCCCGACCCTGCTTAGCTTCCGAGATCAGACGAGATCGAGCGTTCTCAGAGTGGTATGGCCGTAAGCGAGATTCGCACCTCGAAATTGCCCATTTATTTTTGCTTGTCAGCGTGTTTGTTTGCTTATATGCCTTTCCTGCTATTCCAGTTCAACTTTTATCACACTTTATCCACAACGGTAAATGTTCGTCCTAAAATTAAGTATGAAAGCAAAGAAAAAAAAAATTAAAGCTTACAGCACCTGGTATTCCCAGGCGGTCTCCCATCCAAGTACTAACCAGGCCCGACCCTGCTTAGCTTCCGAGATCAGACGAGATCGAGCGTTCTCAGAGTGGTATGGCCGTAAGCGAGATTTGCGCTTCGAAATTGCCAATTTATTTTTGATTGTCAGCGTGTTTGTTTGCTTATATGCCTTTCCTGCTATTCCAGTTAAACTTTTATCACACTTTATTCACCACGGTACCTGTTCGTCCTTAAATTAAGCCTGAAAGCAAAGAAAAAAAAATTAAAGCTTACAGCACCTGGTATTCCCAGGCGGTCTCCCATCCAAGTACTAACCAGGCCCGACCCTGCTTAGCTTCCGAGATCAGACGAGATCGAGCGTTCTCAGAGTGGTATGGCCGTAAGCAAGATTCGCGCTTCAAAATTGCCCATTTATTTTTGCTTGTCAGCATGTTTGTTTGCTCATATGTCTTTCCTGCTATTCCAGTTCAACTTTTATCACACTTTATCCACAACGGTAAATGTTCGTCCTTAAATTAAGCCTGAAAGCAAAGAAAAAAAAATTAAAGCTTACAGCACCTGGTATTCCCAGGCGGTCTCCCATCCAAGTACTAACCAGGCCCGACCCTGCTTAGCTTCCGAGATCAGACAAGATCGAGCGTTCTAAGAGTGGTATGGCCGTGAGCGAGATTCATGCTTTGAAATTGCCCATTTATTTTAGTTGTCAGCGTGTTTGTTTGCTCATATGCCTTTCCTGCTATTTCAGTTCAACTTTTATCACACTTTATCCACAACGGTAAATGTTCGTCCTTAAATTAAGTATGAAAGCAAAAAAAAAAAAAAATTAAAGCTTACAGCACCTGGTATTCCCAGGCGGTCTCCCATCCAAGTACTAACCAGGCCCGACCCTGCTTAGCTTCCGAGATCAGACGAGATCGAGCGTTCTCAGAGTGGTATTGCCGTAAGCGAGATTCGCACCTCGAAATTGCCCATTTATTTTTGCTTGTCAGCGTGTTTGTTTGCTTATATGCCTTTCCTGCTATTCCAGTTCAACTTTTATCACACTTTATCCACAACGGTAAATGTTCGTCCTTAAATTAAGTATGAAAGCAAAGAAAAAAAAAATTAAAGCTTACAGCACCTGGTATTCCCAGGCGGTCTCCCATCCAAGTACTAACCAGGCCCGACCCTGCTTAGCTTCCGAGATCAGACGAGATCGAGCGTTCTCAGAGTGGTATGGCCGTAAGCGAGATTTGCGCTTCGAAATTGCCAATTTATTTTTGCTTGTCAGCGTGTTTGTTTGCTTATATGCCTTTCCTGCTATTCCAGTTCAACTTTTATCACACTTTATTCACCACGGTAAATGTTCGTCCTTAAATTAAGCATTAAAGCAAAGAAAAAAAAATTCAAGCTTACAGCACCTGGTATTCCCAGGCGGTCTCCCATCCAAGTACTAACCAGGCCCGACCCTGCTTAGCTTCCGAGATCAGACGAGATCGAGCGTTCTCAGAGTGGTATGGCCGTAAGCGAGATTCGCACCTCGAAATTGCCCATTTATTTTTGCTTGTCAGCGTGTTTGTTTGCTTATATGCCTTTCCTGCTATTCCAGTTCAACTTTTATCACACTTTATTCACCACGGTAAATGTTCGTCCTTAAATTAAGCATGAAAGCAAAGAAAAAAAAATTAAAGCTTACAGCACCTGGTATTCCCAGGCGGTCTCCCATCCAAGTACTGACCAGGCCCGACCCTGCTTAGCTTCCGAGATCAGACGAGATCGAGCGTTCTCAGAGTGGTATGGCCGTAAGCGAGATTCGCGCTTCAAAATTGCCCATTTATTTTTGCTTGTCAGCATGTTTGTTTGCTCATATGTCTTTCCTGCTATTCCAGTTCAACTTTTATCACACTTTATCCACAACGGTAAATGTTCGTCCTTAAATTAAGCCTGAAAGCAAAGAAAAAAAAATTAAAGCTTACAGCACCTGGTATTCCCAGGCGGTCTCCCATCCAAGTACTAACCAGGCCCGACCCTGCTTAGCTTCCGAGATCAGACGAGATCGAGCGTTCTCAGAGTGGTATGGCCGTAAGCGAGATATGTGGTTCGAAATTGGCCATTTGTTTTTGTTGTCATCATGTTTGTTTGCTCATATGCCTTTCCTGCTATTCCAGATCAACTTTTATCACACTTTATTCACCACGGTAAATGTTCATCCTTAAATTAAGCCTGAAAGCAAAGAAAAAAAAGTTAAAGCTTACAGCACCTGGTATTCCCAGGCGGTCTCCCATCCAAGAACTAACCAGGCCCGACCCTGCTTAGCTTCCGAGATCAGACGAGATCGAGCGTTCTCAGAGTGGTATGGCCGTAAGCAAGATTCGCGCTTCAAAATTGCCCATTTATTTTTGCTTGTCAGCATGTTTGTTTGCTCATATGTCTTTCCTGCTATTCCAGTTCAACTTTTATCACACTTTATCCACAACGGTAAATGTTCGTCCTTAAATTAAGCCTGAAAGCAAAGAAAAAAAAATTAAAGCTTACAGCACCTGGTATTCCCAGGCGGTCTCCCATCCAAGTACTAACCAGGCCCGACCCTGCTTAGCTTCCGAGATCAGACGAGATCGAGCGTTCTCAGAGTGGTATGGCCGTAAGCGAGATTCATGCTTTGAAATTGCCCATTTATTTTAGTTGTCAGCGTGTTTGTTTGCTCATATGCCTTTCCTGCTATTTCAGTTCAACTTTTATCACACTTTATCCACAACGGTAAATGTTCGTCCTTAAATTAAGTATGAAAGCAAAGAAAAAAAAAATTTAAGCTTACAGCACCTGGTATTCCCAGGCGGTCTCCCATCCAAGTACTAACCAGGCCCGACCCTGCTTAGCTTCCGAGATCAGACGAGATCGAGCGTTCTCAGAGTGGTATGGCCGTAAGCGAGATTCGCACCTCGAAATTGCCCATTTATTTTTGCTTGTCAGCGTGTTTGTTTGCTTATATGCCTTTCCTGCTATTCCAGTTCAACTTTTATCACACTTTATCCACAACGGTAAATGTTCGTCCTAAAATTAAGTATGAAAGCAAAGAAAAAAAAAATTAAAGCTTACAGCACCTGGTATTCCCAGGCGGTCTCCCATCCAAGTACTAACCAGGCCCGACCCTGCTTAGCTTCCGAGATCAGACGAGATCGAGCGTTCTCAGAGTGGTATGGCCGTAAGCGAGATTTGCGCTTCGAAATTGCCAATTTATTTTTGATTGTCAGCGTGTTTGTTTGCTTATATGCCTTTCCTGCTATTCCAGTTAAACTTTTATCACACTTTATTCACCACGGTACCTGTTCGTCCTTAAATTAAGCCTGAAAGCAAAGAAAAAAAAATTAAAGCTTACAGCACCTGGTATTCCCAGGCGGTCTCCCATCCAAGTACTAACCAGGCCCGACCCTGCTTAGCTTCCGAGATCAGACGAGATCGAGCGTTCTCAGAGTGGTATGGCCGTAAGCGAGATTCATGCTTTGAAATTGCCCATTTATTTTAGTTGTCAGCGTGTTTGTTTGCTCATATGCCTTTCCTGCTATTTCAGTTCAACTTTTATCACACTTTATCCACAACGGTAAATGTTCGTCCTTAAATTAAGTATGAAAGCAAAGAAAAAAAAAATTTAAGCTTACAGCACCTGGTATTCCCAGGCGGTCTCCCATCCAAGTACTAACCAGGCCCGACCCTGCTTAGCTTCCGAGATCAGACGAGATCGAGCGTTCTCAGAGTGGTATGGCCGTAAGCGAGATTCGCACCTCGAAATTGCCCATTTATTTTTGCTTGTCAGCGTGTTTGTTTGCTTATATGCCTTTCCTGCTATTCCAGTTCAACTTTTATCACACTTTATCCACAACGGTAAATGTTCGTCCTAAAATTAAGTATGAAAGCAAAGAAAAAAAAAATTAAAGCTTACAGCACCTGGTATTCCCAGGCGGTCTCCCATCCAAGTACTAACCAGGCCCGACCCTGCTTAGCTTCCGAGATCAGACGAGATCGAGCGTTCTCAGAGTGGTATGGCCGTAAGCGAGATTTGCGCTTCGAAATTGCCAATTTATTTTTGATTGTCAGCGTGTTTGTTTGCTTATATGCCTTTCCTGCTATTCCAGTTAAACTTTTATCACACTTTATTCACCACGGTACCTGTTCGTCCTTAAATTAAGCCTGAAAGCAAAGAAAAAAAAATTAAAGCTTACAGCACCTGGTATTCCCAGGCGGTCTCCCATCCAAGTACTAACCAGGCCCGACCCTGCTTAGCTTCCGAGATCAGACGAGATCGAGCGTTCTCAGAGTGGTATGGCCGTAAGCAAGATTCGCGCTTCAAAATTGCCCATTTATTTTTGCTTGTCAGCATGTTTGTTTGCTCATATGTCTTTCCTGCTATTCCAGTTCAACTTTTATCACACTTTATCCACAACGGTAAATGTTCGTCCTTAAATTAAGCCTGAAAGCAAAGAAAAAAAAATTAAAGCTTACAGCACCTGGTATTCCCAGGCGGTCTCCCATCCAAGTACTAACCAGGCCCGACCCTGCTTAGCTTCCGAGATCAGACAAGATCGAGCGTTCTAAGAGTGGTATGGCCGTGAGCGAGATTCATGCTTTGAAATTGCCCATTTATTTTAGTTGTCAGCGTGTTTGTTTGCTCATATGCCTTTCCTGCTATTTCAGTTCAACTTTTATCACACTTTATCCACAACGGTAAATGTTCGTCCTTAAATTAAGTATGAAAGCAAAAAAAAAAAAAAATTAAAGCTTACAGCACCTGGTATTCCCAGGCGGTCTCCCATCCAAGTACTAACCAGGCCCGACCCTGCTTAGCTTCCGAGATCAGACGAGATCGAGCGTTCTCAGAGTGGTATTGCCGTAAGCGAGATTCGCACCTCGAAATTGCCCATTTATTTTTGCTTGTCAGCGTGTTTGTTTGCTTATATGCCTTTCCTGCTATTCCAGTTCAACTTTTATCACACTTTATCCACAACGGTAAATGTTCGTCCTTAAATTAAGTATGAAAGCAAAGAAAAAAAAAATTAAAGCTTACAGCACCTGGTATTCCCAGGCGGTCTCCCATCCAAGTACTAACCAGGCCCGACCCTGCTTAGCTTCCGAGATCAGACGAGATCGAGCGTTCTCAGAGTGGTATGGCCGTAAGCGAGATTTGCGCTTCGAAATTGCCAATTTATTTTTGCTTGTCAGCGTGTTTGTTTGCTTATATGCCTTTCCTGCTATTCCAGTTCAACTTTTATCACACTTTATTCACCACGGTAAATGTTCGTCCTTAAATTAAGCATTAAAGCAAAGAAAAAAAAATTCAAGCTTACAGCACCTGGTATTCCCAGGCGGTCTCCCATCCAAGTACTAACCAGGCCCGACCCTGCTTAGCTTCCGAGATCAGACGAGATCGAGCGTTCTCAGAGTGGTATGGCCGTAAGCGAGATTCGCACCTCGAAATTGCCCATTTATTTTTGCTTGTCAGCGTGTTTGTTTGCTTATATGCCTTTCCTGCTATTCCAGTTCAACTTTTATCACACTTTATTCACCACGGTAAATGTTCGTCCTTAAATTAAGCATGAAAGCAAAGAAAAAAAAATTAAAGCTTACAGCACCTGGTATTCCCAGGCGGTCTCCCATCCAAGTACTGACCAGGCCCGACCCTGCTTAGCTTCCGAGATCAGACGAGATCGAGCGTTCTCAGAGTGGTATGGCCGTAAGCGAGATTCGCGCTTCAAAATTGCCCATTTATTTTTGCTTGTCAGCATGTTTGTTTGCTCATATGTCTTTCCTGCTATTCCAGTTCAACTTTTATCACACTTTATCCACAACGGTAAATGTTCGTCCTTAAATTAAGCCTGAAAGCAAAGAAAAAAAAATTAAAGCTTACAGCACCTGGTATTCCCAGGCGGTCTCCCATCCAAGTACTAACCAGGCCCGACCCTGCTTAGCTTCCGAGATCAGACGAGATCGAGCGTTCTCAGAGTGGTATGGCCGTAAGCGAGATATGTGGTTCGAAATTGGCCATTTGTTTTTGTTGTCATCATGTTTGTTTGCTCATATGCCTTTCCTGCTATTCCAGATCAACTTTTATCACACTTTATTCACCACGGTAAATGTTCATCCTTAAATTAAGCCTGAAAGCAAAGAAAAAAAAGTTAAAGCTTACAGCACCTGGTATTCCCAGGCGGTCTCCCATCCAAGAACTAACCAGGCCCGACCCTGCTTAGCTTCCGAGATCAGACGAGATCGAGCGTTCTCAGAGTGGTATGGCCGTAAGCAAGATTCGCGCTTCAAAATTGCCCATTTATTTTTGCTTGTCAGCATGTTTGTTTGCTCATATGTCTTTCCTGCTATTCCAGTTCAACTTTTATCACACTTTATCCACAACGGTAAATGTTCGTCCTTAAATTAAGCCTGAAAGCAAAGAAAAAAAAATTAAAGCTTACAGCACCTGGTATTCCCAGGCGGTCTCCCATCCAAGTACTAACCAGGCCCGACCCTGCTTAGCTTCCGAGATCAGACGAGATCGAGCGTTCTCAGAGTGGTATGGCCGTAAGCGAGATTCATGCTTTGAAATTGCCCATTTATTTTAGTTGTCAGCGTGTTTGTTTGCTCATATGCCTTTCCTGCTATTTCAGTTCAACTTTTATCACACTTTATCCACAACGGTAAATGTTCGTCCTTAAATTAAGTATGAAAGCAAAGAAAAAAAAAATTTAAGCTTACAGCACCTGGTATTCCCAGGCGGTCTCCCATCCAAGTACTAACCAGGCCCGACCCTGCTTAGCTTCCGAGATCAGACGAGATCGAGCGTTCTCAGAGTGGTATGGCCGTAAGCGAGATTCGCACCTCGAAATTGCCCATTTATTTTTGCTTGTCAGCGTGTTTGTTTGCTTATATGCCTTTCCTGCTATTCCAGTTCAACTTTTATCACACTTTATCCACAACGGTAAATGTTCGTCCTAAAATTAAGTATGAAAGCAAAGAAAAAAAAAATTAAAGCTTACAGCACCTGGTATTCCCAGGCGGTCTCCCATCCAAGTACTAACCAGGCCCGACCCTGCTTAGCTTCCGAGATCAGACGAGATCGAGCGTTCTCAGAGTGGTATGGCCGTAAGCGAGATTTGCGCTTCGAAATTGCCAATTTATTTTTGATTGTCAGCGTGTTTGTTTGCTTATATGCCTTTCCTGCTATTCCAGTTAAACTTTTATCACACTTTATTCACCACGGTACCTGTTCGTCCTTAAATTAAGCCTGAAAGCAAAGAAAAAAAAATTAAAGCTTACAGCACCTGGTATTCCCAGGCGGTCTCCCATCCAAGTACTAACCAGGCCCGACCCTGCTTAGCTTCCGAGATCAGACGAGATCGAGCGTTCTCAGAGTGGTATGGCCGTAAGCGAGATTCATGCTTTGAAATTGCCCATTTATTTTAGTTGTCAGCGTGTTTGTTTGCTCATATGCCTTTCCTGCTATTTCAGTTCAACTTTTATCACACTTTATCCACAACGGTAAATGTTCGTCCTTAAATTAAGTATGAAAGCAAAGAAAAAAAAAATTTAAGCTTACAGCACCTGGTATTCCCAGGCGGTCTCCCATCCAAGTACTAACCAGGCCCGACCCTGCTTAGCTTCCGAGATCAGACGAGATCGAGCGTTCTCAGAGTGGTATGGCCGTAAGCGAGATTCGCACCTCGAAATTGCCCATTTATTTTTGCTTGTCAGCGTGTTTGTTTGCTTATATGCCTTTCCTGCTATTCCAGTTCAACTTTTATCACACTTTATCCACAACGGTAAATGTTCGTCCTAAAATTAAGTATGAAAGCAAAGAAAAAAAAAATTAAAGCTTACAGCACCTGGTATTCCCAGGCGGTCTCCCATCCAAGTACTAACCAGGCCCGACCCTGCTTAGCTTCCGAGATCAGACGAGATCGAGCGTTCTCAGAGTGGTATGGCCGTAAGCGAGATTTGCGCTTCGAAATTGCCAATTTATTTTTGATTGTCAGCGTGTTTGTTTGCTTATATGCCTTTCCTGCTATTCCAGTTAAACTTTTATCACACTTTATTCACCACGGTACCTGTTCGTCCTTAAATTAAGCCTGAAAGCAAAGAAAAAAAAATTAAAGCTTACAGCACCTGGTATTCCCAGGCGGTCTCCCATCCAAGTACTAACCAGGCCCGACCCTGCTTAGCTTCCGAGATCAGACGAGATCGAGCGTTCTCAGAGTGGTATGGCCGTAAGCAAGATTCGCGCTTCAAAATTGCCCATTTATTTTTGCTTGTCAGCATGTTTGTTTGCTCATATGTCTTTCCTGCTATTCCAGTTCAACTTTTATCACACTTTATCCACAACGGTAAATGTTCGTCCTTAAATTAAGCCTGAAAGCAAAGAAAAAAAAATTAAAGCTTACAGCACCTGGTATTCCCAGGCGGTCTCCCATCCAAGTACTAACCAGGCCCGACCCTGCTTAGCTTCCGAGATCAGACAAGATCGAGCGTTCTAAGAGTGGTATGGCCGTGAGCGAGATTCATGCTTTGAAATTGCCCATTTATTTTAGTTGTCAGCGTGTTTGTTTGCTCATATGCCTTTCCTGCTATTTCAGTTCAACTTTTATCACACTTTATCCACAACGGTAAATGTTCGTCCTTAAATTAAGTATGAAAGCAAAAAAAAAAAAAAATTAAAGCTTACAGCACCTGGTATTCCCAGGCGGTCTCCCATCCAAGTACTAACCAGGCCCGACCCTGCTTAGCTTCCGAGATCAGACGAGATCGAGCGTTCTCAGAGTGGTATTGCCGTAAGCGAGATTCGCACCTCGAAATTGCCCATTTATTTTTGCTTGTCAGCGTGTTTGTTTGCTTATATGCCTTTCCTGCTATTCCAGTTCAACTTTTATCACACTTTATCCACAACGGTAAATGTTCGTCCTTAAATTAAGTATGAAAGCAAAGAAAAAAAAAATTAAAGCTTACAGCACCTGGTATTCCCAGGCGGTCTCCCATCCAAGTACTAACCAGGCCCGACCCTGCTTAGCTTCCGAGATCAGACGAGATCGAGCGTTCTCAGAGTGGTATGGCCGTAAGCGAGATTTGCGCTTCGAAATTGCCAATTTATTTTTGCTTGTCAGCGTGTTTGTTTGCTTATATGCCTTTCCTGCTATTCCAGTTCAACTTTTATCACACTTTATTCACCACGGTAAATGTTCGTCCTTAAATTAAGCATTAAAGCAAAGAAAAAAAAATTCAAGCTTACAGCACCTGGTATTCCCAGGCGGTCTCCCATCCAAGTACTAACCAGGCCCGACCCTGCTTAGCTTCCGAGATCAGACGAGATCGAGCGTTCTCAGAGTGGTATGGCCGTAAGCGAGATTCGCACCTCGAAATTGCCCATTTATTTTTGCTTGTCAGCGTGTTTGTTTGCTTATATGCCTTTCCTGCTATTCCAGTTCAACTTTTATCACACTTTATTCACCACGGTAAATGTTCGTCCTTAAATTAAGCATGAAAGCAAAGAAAAAAAAATTAAAGCTTACAGCACCTGGTATTCCCAGGCGGTCTCCCATCCAAGTACTGACCAGGCCCGACCCTGCTTAGCTTCCGAGATCAGACGAGATCGAGCGTTCTCAGAGTGGTATGGCCGTAAGCGAGATTCGCGCTTCAAAATTGCCCATTTATTTTTGCTTGTCAGCATGTTTGTTTGCTCATATGTCTTTCCTGCTATTCCAGTTCAACTTTTATCACACTTTATCCACAACGGTAAATGTTCGTCCTTAAATTAAGCCTGAAAGCAAAGAAAAAAAAATTAAAGCTTACAGCACCTGGTATTCCCAGGCGGTCTCCCATCCAAGTACTAACCAGGCCCGACCCTGCTTAGCTTCCGAGATCAGACGAGATCGAGCGTTCTCAGAGTGGTATGGCCGTAAGCGAGATATGTGGTTCGAAATTGGCCATTTGTTTTTGTTGTCATCATGTTTGTTTGCTCATATGCCTTTCCTGCTATTCCAGATCAACTTTTATCACACTTTATTCACCACGGTAAATGTTCATCCTTAAATTAAGCCTGAAAGCAAAGAAAAAAAAGTTAAAGCTTACAGCACCTGGTATTCCCAGGCGGTCTCCCATCCAAGAACTAACCAGGCCCGACCCTGCTTAGCTTCCGAGATCAGACGAGATCGAGCGTTCTCAGAGTGGTATGGCCGTAAGCAAGATTCGCGCTTCAAAATTGCCCATTTATTTTTGCTTGTCAGCATGTTTGTTTGCTCATATGTCTTTCCTGCTATTCCAGTTCAACTTTTATCACACTTTATCCACAACGGTAAATGTTCGTCCTTAAATTAAGCCTGAAAGCAAAGAAAAAAAAATTAAAGCTTACAGCACCTGGTATTCCCAGGCGGTCTCCCATCCAAGTACTAACCAGGCCCGACCCTGCTTAGCTTCCGAGATCAGACGAGATCGAGCGTTCTCAGAGTGGTATGGCCGTAAGCGAGATTCATGCTTTGAAATTGCCCATTTATTTTAGTTGTCAGCGTGTTTGTTTGCTCATATGCCTTTCCTGCTATTTCAGTTCAACTTTTATCACACTTTATCCACAACGGTAAATGTTCGTCCTTAAATTAAGTATGAAAGCAAAGAAAAAAAAAATTTAAGCTTACAGCACCTGGTATTCCCAGGCGGTCTCCCATCCAAGTACTAACCAGGCCCGACCCTGCTTAGCTTCCGAGATCAGACGAGATCGAGCGTTCTCAGAGTGGTATGGCCGTAAGCGAGATTCGCACCTCGAAATTGCCCATTTATTTTTGCTTGTCAGCGTGTTTGTTTGCTTATATGCCTTTCCTGCTATTCCAGTTCAACTTTTATCACACTTTATCCACAACGGTAAATGTTCGTCCTAAAATTAAGTATGAAAGCAAAGAAAAAAAAAATTAAAGCTTACAGCACCTGGTATTCCCAGGCGGTCTCCCATCCAAGTACTAACCAGGCCCGACCCTGCTTAGCTTCCGAGATCAGACGAGATCGAGCGTTCTCAGAGTGGTATGGCCGTAAGCGAGATTTGCGCTTCGAAATTGCCAATTTATTTTTGATTGTCAGCGTGTTTGTTTGCTTATATGCCTTTCCTGCTATTCCAGTTAAACTTTTATCACACTTTATTCACCACGGTACCTGTTCGTCCTTAAATTAAGCCTGAAAGCAAAGAAAAAAAAATTAAAGCTTACAGCACCTGGTATTCCCAGGCGGTCTCCCATCCAAGTACTAACCAGGCCCGACCCTGCTTAGCTTCCGAGATCAGACGAGATCGAGCGTTCTCAGAGTGGTATGGCCGTAAGCGAGATTCATGCTTTGAAATTGCCCATTTATTTTAGTTGTCAGCGTGTTTGTTTGCTCATATGCCTTTCCTGCTATTTCAGTTCAACTTTTATCACACTTTATCCACAACGGTAAATGTTCGTCCTTAAATTAAGTATGAAAGCAAAGAAAAAAAAAATTTAAGCTTACAGCACCTGGTATTCCCAGGCGGTCTCCCATCCAAGTACTAACCAGGCCCGACCCTGCTTAGCTTCCGAGATCAGACGAGATCGAGCGTTCTCAGAGTGGTATGGCCGTAAGCGAGATTCGCACCTCGAAATTGCCCATTTATTTTTGCTTGTCAGCGTGTTTGTTTGCTTATATGCCTTTCCTGCTATTCCAGTTCAACTTTTATCACACTTTATCCACAACGGTAAATGTTCGTCCTAAAATTAAGTATGAAAGCAAAGAAAAAAAAAATTAAAGCTTACAGCACCTGGTATTCCCAGGCGGTCTCCCATCCAAGTACTAACCAGGCCCGACCCTGCTTAGCTTCCGAGATCAGACGAGATCGAGCGTTCTCAGAGTGGTATGGCCGTAAGCGAGATTTGCGCTTCGAAATTGCCAATTTATTTTTGATTGTCAGCGTGTTTGTTTGCTTATATGCCTTTCCTGCTATTCCAGTTAAACTTTTATCACACTTTATTCACCACGGTACCTGTTCGTCCTTAAATTAAGCCTGAAAGCAAAGAAAAAAAAATTAAAGCTTACAGCACCTGGTATTCCCAGGCGGTCTCCCATCCAAGTACTAACCAGGCCCGACCCTGCTTAGCTTCCGAGATCAGACGAGATCGAGCGTTCTCAGAGTGGTATGGCCGTAAGCAAGATTCGCGCTTCAAAATTGCCCATTTATTTTTGCTTGTCAGCATGTTTGTTTGCTCATATGTCTTTCCTGCTATTCCAGTTCAACTTTTATCACACTTTATCCACAACGGTAAATGTTCGTCCTTAAATTAAGCCTGAAAGCAAAGAAAAAAAAATTAAAGCTTACAGCACCTGGTATTCCCAGGCGGTCTCCCATCCAAGTACTAACCAGGCCCGACCCTGCTTAGCTTCCGAGATCAGACAAGATCGAGCGTTCTAAGAGTGGTATGGCCGTGAGCGAGATTCATGCTTTGAAATTGCCCATTTATTTTAGTTGTCAGCGTGTTTGTTTGCTCATATGCCTTTCCTGCTATTTCAGTTCAACTTTTATCACACTTTATCCACAACGGTAAATGTTCGTCCTTAAATTAAGTATGAAAGCAAAAAAAAAAAAAAATTAAAGCTTACAGCACCTGGTATTCCCAGGCGGTCTCCCATCCAAGTACTAACCAGGCCCGACCCTGCTTAGCTTCCGAGATCAGACGAGATCGAGCGTTCTCAGAGTGGTATTGCCGTAAGCGAGATTCGCACCTCGAAATTGCCCATTTATTTTTGCTTGTCAGCGTGTTTGTTTGCTTATATGCCTTTCCTGCTATTCCAGTTCAACTTTTATCACACTTTATCCACAACGGTAAATGTTCGTCCTTAAATTAAGTATGAAAGCAAAGAAAAAAAAAATTAAAGCTTACAGCACCTGGTATTCCCAGGCGGTCTCCCATCCAAGTACTAACCAGGCCCGACCCTGCTTAGCTTCCGAGATCAGACGAGATCGAGCGTTCTCAGAGTGGTATGGCCGTAAGCGAGATTTGCGCTTCGAAATTGCCAATTTATTTTTGCTTGTCAGCGTGTTTGTTTGCTTATATGCCTTTCCTGCTATTCCAGTTCAACTTTTATCACACTTTATTCACCACGGTAAATGTTCGTCCTTAAATTAAGCATTAAAGCAAAGAAAAAAAAATTCAAGCTTACAGCACCTGGTATTCCCAGGCGGTCTCCCATCCAAGTACTAACCAGGCCCGACCCTGCTTAGCTTCCGAGATCAGACGAGATCGAGCGTTCTCAGAGTGGTATGGCCGTAAGCGAGATTCGCACCTCGAAATTGCCCATTTATTTTTGCTTGTCAGCGTGTTTGTTTGCTTATATGCCTTTCCTGCTATTCCAGTTCAACTTTTATCACACTTTATTCACCACGGTAAATGTTCGTCCTTAAATTAAGCATGAAAGCAAAGAAAAAAAAATTAAAGCTTACAGCACCTGGTATTCCCAGGCGGTCTCCCATCCAAGTACTGACCAGGCCCGACCCTGCTTAGCTTCCGAGATCAGACGAGATCGAGCGTTCTCAGAGTGGTATGGCCGTAAGCGAGATTCGCGCTTCAAAATTGCCCATTTATTTTTGCTTGTCAGCATGTTTGTTTGCTCATATGTCTTTCCTGCTATTCCAGTTCAACTTTTATCACACTTTATCCACAACGGTAAATGTTCGTCCTTAAATTAAGCCTGAAAGCAAAGAAAAAAAAATTAAAGCTTACAGCACCTGGTATTCCCAGGCGGTCTCCCATCCAAGTACTAACCAGGCCCGACCCTGCTTAGCTTCCGAGATCAGACGAGATCGAGCGTTCTCAGAGTGGTATGGCCGTAAGCGAGATATGTGGTTCGAAATTGGCCATTTGTTTTTGTTGTCATCATGTTTGTTTGCTCATATGCCTTTCCTGCTATTCCAGATCAACTTTTATCACACTTTATTCACCACGGTAAATGTTCATCCTTAAATTAAGCCTGAAAGCAAAGAAAAAAAAGTTAAAGCTTACAGCACCTGGTATTCCCAGGCGGTCTCCCATCCAAGAACTAACCAGGCCCGACCCTGCTTAGCTTCCGAGATCAGACGAGATCGAGCGTTCTCAGAGTGGTATGGCCGTAAGCAAGATTCGCGCTTCAAAATTGCCCATTTATTTTTGCTTGTCAGCATGTTTGTTTGCTCATATGTCTTTCCTGCTATTCCAGTTCAACTTTTATCACACTTTATCCACAACGGTAAATGTTCGTCCTTAAATTAAGCCTGAAAGCAAAGAAAAAAAAATTAAAGCTTACAGCACCTGGTATTCCCAGGCGGTCTCCCATCCAAGTACTAACCAGGCCCGACCCTGCTTAGCTTCCGAGATCAGACGAGATCGAGCGTTCTCAGAGTGGTATGGCCGTAAGCGAGATTCATGCTTTGAAATTGCCCATTTATTTTAGTTGTCAGCGTGTTTGTTTGCTCATATGCCTTTCCTGCTATTTCAGTTCAACTTTTATCACACTTTATCCACAACGGTAAATGTTCGTCCTTAAATTAAGTATGAAAGCAAAGAAAAAAAAAATTTAAGCTTACAGCACCTGGTATTCCCAGGCGGTCTCCCATCCAAGTACTAACCAGGCCCGACCCTGCTTAGCTTCCGAGATCAGACGAGATCGAGCGTTCTCAGAGTGGTATGGCCGTAAGCGAGATTCGCACCTCGAAATTGCCCATTTATTTTTGCTTGTCAGCGTGTTTGTTTGCTTATATGCCTTTCCTGCTATTCCAGTTCAACTTTTATCACACTTTATCCACAACGGTAAATGTTCGTCCTAAAATTAAGTATGAAAGCAAAGAAAAAAAAAATTAAAGCTTACAGCACCTGGTATTCCCAGGCGGTCTCCCATCCAAGTACTAACCAGGCCCGACCCTGCTTAGCTTCCGAGATCAGACGAGATCGAGCGTTCTCAGAGTGGTATGGCCGTAAGCGAGATTTGCGCTTCGAAATTGCCAATTTATTTTTGATTGTCAGCGTGTTTGTTTGCTTATATGCCTTTCCTGCTATTCCAGTTAAACTTTTATCACACTTTATTCACCACGGTACCTGTTCGTCCTTAAATTAAGCCTGAAAGCAAAGAAAAAAAAATTAAAGCTTACAGCACCTGGTATTCCCAGGCGGTCTCCCATCCAAGTACTAACCAGGCCCGACCCTGCTTAGCTTCCGAGATCAGACGAGATCGAGCGTTCTCAGAGTGGTATGGCCGTAAGCGAGATTCATGCTTTGAAATTGCCCATTTATTTTAGTTGTCAGCGTGTTTGTTTGCTCATATGCCTTTCCTGCTATTTCAGTTCAACTTTTATCACACTTTATCCACAACGGTAAATGTTCGTCCTTAAATTAAGTATGAAAGCAAAGAAAAAAAAAATTTAAGCTTACAGCACCTGGTATTCCCAGGCGGTCTCCCATCCAAGTACTAACCAGGCCCGACCCTGCTTAGCTTCCGAGATCAGACGAGATCGAGCGTTCTCAGAGTGGTATGGCCGTAAGCGAGATTCGCACCTCGAAATTGCCCATTTATTTTTGCTTGTCAGCGTGTTTGTTTGCTTATATGCCTTTCCTGCTATTCCAGTTCAACTTTTATCACACTTTATCCACAACGGTAAATGTTCGTCCTAAAATTAAGTATGAAAGCAAAGAAAAAAAAAATTAAAGCTTACAGCACCTGGTATTCCCAGGCGGTCTCCCATCCAAGTACTAACCAGGCCCGACCCTGCTTAGCTTCCGAGATCAGACGAGATCGAGCGTTCTCAGAGTGGTATGGCCGTAAGCGAGATTTGCGCTTCGAAATTGCCAATTTATTTTTGATTGTCAGCGTGTTTGTTTGCTTATATGCCTTTCCTGCTATTCCAGTTAAACTTTTATCACACTTTATTCACCACGGTACCTGTTCGTCCTTAAATTAAGCCTGAAAGCAAAGAAAAAAAAATTAAAGCTTACAGCACCTGGTATTCCCAGGCGGTCTCCCATCCAAGTACTAACCAGGCCCGACCCTGCTTAGCTTCCGAGATCAGACGAGATCGAGCGTTCTCAGAGTGGTATGGCCGTAAGCAAGATTCGCGCTTCAAAATTGCCCATTTATTTTTGCTTGTCAGCATGTTTGTTTGCTCATATGTCTTTCCTGCTATTCCAGTTCAACTTTTATCACACTTTATCCACAACGGTAAATGTTCGTCCTTAAATTAAGCCTGAAAGCAAAGAAAAAAAAATTAAAGCTTACAGCACCTGGTATTCCCAGGCGGTCTCCCATCCAAGTACTAACCAGGCCCGACCCTGCTTAGCTTCCGAGATCAGACAAGATCGAGCGTTCTAAGAGTGGTATGGCCGTGAGCGAGATTCATGCTTTGAAATTGCCCATTTATTTTAGTTGTCAGCGTGTTTGTTTGCTCATATGCCTTTCCTGCTATTTCAGTTCAACTTTTATCACACTTTATCCACAACGGTAAATGTTCGTCCTTAAATTAAGTATGAAAGCAAAAAAAAAAAAAAATTAAAGCTTACAGCACCTGGTATTCCCAGGCGGTCTCCCATCCAAGTACTAACCAGGCCCGACCCTGCTTAGCTTCCGAGATCAGACGAGATCGAGCGTTCTCAGAGTGGTATTGCCGTAAGCGAGATTCGCACCTCGAAATTGCCCATTTATTTTTGCTTGTCAGCGTGTTTGTTTGCTTATATGCCTTTCCTGCTATTCCAGTTCAACTTTTATCACACTTTATCCACAACGGTAAATGTTCGTCCTTAAATTAAGTATGAAAGCAAAGAAAAAAAAAATTAAAGCTTACAGCACCTGGTATTCCCAGGCGGTCTCCCATCCAAGTACTAACCAGGCCCGACCCTGCTTAGCTTCCGAGATCAGACGAGATCGAGCGTTCTCAGAGTGGTATGGCCGTAAGCGAGATTTGCGCTTCGAAATTGCCAATTTATTTTTGCTTGTCAGCGTGTTTGTTTGCTTATATGCCTTTCCTGCTATTCCAGTTCAACTTTTATCACACTTTATTCACCACGGTAAATGTTCGTCCTTAAATTAAGCATTAAAGCAAAGAAAAAAAAATTCAAGCTTACAGCACCTGGTATTCCCAGGCGGTCTCCCATCCAAGTACTAACCAGGCCCGACCCTGCTTAGCTTCCGAGATCAGACGAGATCGAGCGTTCTCAGAGTGGTATGGCCGTAAGCGAGATTCGCACCTCGAAATTGCCCATTTATTTTTGCTTGTCAGCGTGTTTGTTTGCTTATATGCCTTTCCTGCTATTCCAGTTCAACTTTTATCACACTTTATTCACCACGGTAAATGTTCGTCCTTAAATTAAGCATGAAAGCAAAGAAAAAAAAATTAAAGCTTACAGCACCTGGTATTCCCAGGCGGTCTCCCATCCAAGTACTGACCAGGCCCGACCCTGCTTAGCTTCCGAGATCAGACGAGATCGAGCGTTCTCAGAGTGGTATGGCCGTAAGCGAGATTCGCGCTTCAAAATTGCCCATTTATTTTTGCTTGTCAGCATGTTTGTTTGCTCATATGTCTTTCCTGCTATTCCAGTTCAACTTTTATCACACTTTATCCACAACGGTAAATGTTCGTCCTTAAATTAAGCCTGAAAGCAAAGAAAAAAAAATTAAAGCTTACAGCACCTGGTATTCCCAGGCGGTCTCCCATCCAAGTACTAACCAGGCCCGACCCTGCTTAGCTTCCGAGATCAGACGAGATCGAGCGTTCTCAGAGTGGTATGGCCGTAAGCGAGATATGTGGTTCGAAATTGGCCATTTGTTTTTGTTGTCATCATGTTTGTTTGCTCATATGCCTTTCCTGCTATTCCAGATCAACTTTTATCACACTTTATTCACCACGGTAAATGTTCATCCTTAAATTAAGCCTGAAAGCAAAGAAAAAAAAGTTAAAGCTTACAGCACCTGGTATTCCCAGGCGGTCTCCCATCCAAGAACTAACCAGGCCCGACCCTGCTTAGCTTCCGAGATCAGACGAGATCGAGCGTTCTCAGAGTGGTATGGCCGTAAGCAAGATTCGCGCTTCAAAATTGCCCATTTATTTTTGCTTGTCAGCATGTTTGTTTGCTCATATGTCTTTCCTGCTATTCCAGTTCAACTTTTATCACACTTTATCCACAACGGTAAATGTTCGTCCTTAAATTAAGCCTGAAAGCAAAGAAAAAAAAATTAAAGCTTACAGCACCTGGTATTCCCAGGCGGTCTCCCATCCAAGTACTAACCAGGCCCGACCCTGCTTAGCTTCCGAGATCAGACGAGATCGAGCGTTCTCAGAGTGGTATGGCCGTAAGCGAGATTCATGCTTTGAAATTGCCCATTTATTTTAGTTGTCAGCGTGTTTGTTTGCTCATATGCCTTTCCTGCTATTTCAGTTCAACTTTTATCACACTTTATCCACAACGGTAAATGTTCGTCCTTAAATTAAGTATGAAAGCAAAGAAAAAAAAAATTTAAGCTTACAGCACCTGGTATTCCCAGGCGGTCTCCCATCCAAGTACTAACCAGGCCCGACCCTGCTTAGCTTCCGAGATCAGACGAGATCGAGCGTTCTCAGAGTGGTATGGCCGTAAGCGAGATTCGCACCTCGAAATTGCCCATTTATTTTTGCTTGTCAGCGTGTTTGTTTGCTTATATGCCTTTCCTGCTATTCCAGTTCAACTTTTATCACACTTTATCCACAACGGTAAATGTTCGTCCTAAAATTAAGTATGAAAGCAAAGAAAAAAAAAATTAAAGCTTACAGCACCTGGTATTCCCAGGCGGTCTCCCATCCAAGTACTAACCAGGCCCGACCCTGCTTAGCTTCCGAGATCAGACGAGATCGAGCGTTCTCAGAGTGGTATGGCCGTAAGCGAGATTTGCGCTTCGAAATTGCCAATTTATTTTTGATTGTCAGCGTGTTTGTTTGCTTATATGCCTTTCCTGCTATTCCAGTTAAACTTTTATCACACTTTATTCACCACGGTACCTGTTCGTCCTTAAATTAAGCCTGAAAGCAAAGAAAAAAAAATTAAAGCTTACAGCACCTGGTATTCCCAGGCGGTCTCCCATCCAAGTACTAACCAGGCCCGACCCTGCTTAGCTTCCGAGATCAGACGAGATCGAGCGTTCTCAGAGTGGTATGGCCGTAAGCGAGATTCATGCTTTGAAATTGCCCATTTATTTTAGTTGTCAGCGTGTTTGTTTGCTCATATGCCTTTCCTGCTATTTCAGTTCAACTTTTATCACACTTTATCCACAACGGTAAATGTTCGTCCTTAAATTAAGTATGAAAGCAAAGAAAAAAAAAATTTAAGCTTACAGCACCTGGTATTCCCAGGCGGTCTCCCATCCAAGTACTAACCAGGCCCGACCCTGCTTAGCTTCCGAGATCAGACGAGATCGAGCGTTCTCAGAGTGGTATGGCCGTAAGCGAGATTCGCACCTCGAAATTGCCCATTTATTTTTGCTTGTCAGCGTGTTTGTTTGCTTATATGCCTTTCCTGCTATTCCAGTTCAACTTTTATCACACTTTATCCACAACGGTAAATGTTCGTCCTAAAATTAAGTATGAAAGCAAAGAAAAAAAAAATTAAAGCTTACAGCACCTGGTATTCCCAGGCGGTCTCCCATCCAAGTACTAACCAGGCCCGACCCTGCTTAGCTTCCGAGATCAGACGAGATCGAGCGTTCTCAGAGTGGTATGGCCGTAAGCGAGATTTGCGCTTCGAAATTGCCAATTTATTTTTGATTGTCAGCGTGTTTGTTTGCTTATATGCCTTTCCTGCTATTCCAGTTAAACTTTTATCACACTTTATTCACCACGGTACCTGTTCGTCCTTAAATTAAGCCTGAAAGCAAAGAAAAAAAAATTAAAGCTTACAGCACCTGGTATTCCCAGGCGGTCTCCCATCCAAGTACTAACCAGGCCCGACCCTGCTTAGCTTCCGAGATCAGACGAGATCGAGCGTTCTCAGAGTGGTATGGCCGTAAGCAAGATTCGCGCTTCAAAATTGCCCATTTATTTTTGCTTGTCAGCATGTTTGTTTGCTCATATGTCTTTCCTGCTATTCCAGTTCAACTTTTATCACACTTTATCCACAACGGTAAATGTTCGTCCTTAAATTAAGCCTGAAAGCAAAGAAAAAAAAATTAAAGCTTACAGCACCTGGTATTCCCAGGCGGTCTCCCATCCAAGTACTAACCAGGCCCGACCCTGCTTAGCTTCCGAGATCAGACAAGATCGAGCGTTCTAAGAGTGGTATGGCCGTGAGCGAGATTCATGCTTTGAAATTGCCCATTTATTTTAGTTGTCAGCGTGTTTGTTTGCTCATATGCCTTTCCTGCTATTTCAGTTCAACTTTTATCACACTTTATCCACAACGGTAAATGTTCGTCCTTAAATTAAGTATGAAAGCAAAAAAAAAAAAAAATTAAAGCTTACAGCACCTGGTATTCCCAGGCGGTCTCCCATCCAAGTACTAACCAGGCCCGACCCTGCTTAGCTTCCGAGATCAGACGAGATCGAGCGTTCTCAGAGTGGTATTGCCGTAAGCGAGATTCGCACCTCGAAATTGCCCATTTATTTTTGCTTGTCAGCGTGTTTGTTTGCTTATATGCCTTTCCTGCTATTCCAGTTCAACTTTTATCACACTTTATCCACAACGGTAAATGTTCGTCCTTAAATTAAGTATGAAAGCAAAGAAAAAAAAAATTAAAGCTTACAGCACCTGGTATTCCCAGGCGGTCTCCCATCCAAGTACTAACCAGGCCCGACCCTGCTTAGCTTCCGAGATCAGACGAGATCGAGCGTTCTCAGAGTGGTATGGCCGTAAGCGAGATTTGCGCTTCGAAATTGCCAATTTATTTTTGCTTGTCAGCGTGTTTGTTTGCTTATATGCCTTTCCTGCTATTCCAGTTCAACTTTTATCACACTTTATTCACCACGGTAAATGTTCGTCCTTAAATTAAGCATTAAAGCAAAGAAAAAAAAATTCAAGCTTACAGCACCTGGTATTCCCAGGCGGTCTCCCATCCAAGTACTAACCAGGCCCGACCCTGCTTAGCTTCCGAGATCAGACGAGATCGAGCGTTCTCAGAGTGGTATGGCCGTAAGCGAGATTCGCACCTCGAAATTGCCCATTTATTTTTGCTTGTCAGCGTGTTTGTTTGCTTATATGCCTTTCCTGCTATTCCAGTTCAACTTTTATCACACTTTATTCACCACGGTAAATGTTCGTCCTTAAATTAAGCATGAAAGCAAAGAAAAAAAAATTAAAGCTTACAGCACCTGGTATTCCCAGGCGGTCTCCCATCCAAGTACTGACCAGGCCCGACCCTGCTTAGCTTCCGAGATCAGACGAGATCGAGCGTTCTCAGAGTGGTATGGCCGTAAGCGAGATTCGCGCTTCAAAATTGCCCATTTATTTTTGCTTGTCAGCATGTTTGTTTGCTCATATGTCTTTCCTGCTATTCCAGTTCAACTTTTATCACACTTTATCCACAACGGTAAATGTTCGTCCTTAAATTAAGCCTGAAAGCAAAGAAAAAAAAATTAAAGCTTACAGCACCTGGTATTCCCAGGCGGTCTCCCATCCAAGTACTAACCAGGCCCGACCCTGCTTAGCTTCCGAGATCAGACGAGATCGAGCGTTCTCAGAGTGGTATGGCCGTAAGCGAGATATGTGGTTCGAAATTGGCCATTTGTTTTTGTTGTCATCATGTTTGTTTGCTCATATGCCTTTCCTGCTATTCCAGATCAACTTTTATCACACTTTATTCACCACGGTAAATGTTCATCCTTAAATTAAGCCTGAAAGCAAAGAAAAAAAAGTTAAAGCTTACAGCACCTGGTATTCCCAGGCGGTCTCCCATCCAAGAACTAACCAGGCCCGACCCTGCTTAGCTTCCGAGATCAGACGAGATCGAGCGTTCTCAGAGTGGTATGGCCGTAAGCAAGATTCGCGCTTCAAAATTGCCCATTTATTTTTGCTTGTCAGCATGTTTGTTTGCTCATATGTCTTTCCTGCTATTCCAGTTCAACTTTTATCACACTTTATCCACAACGGTAAATGTTCGTCCTTAAATTAAGCCTGAAAGCAAAGAAAAAAAAATTAAAGCTTACAGCACCTGGTATTCCCAGGCGGTCTCCCATCCAAGTACTAACCAGGCCCGACCCTGCTTAGCTTCCGAGATCAGACGAGATCGAGCGTTCTCAGAGTGGTATGGCCGTAAGCGAGATTCATGCTTTGAAATTGCCCATTTATTTTAGTTGTCAGCGTGTTTGTTTGCTCATATGCCTTTCCTGCTATTTCAGTTCAACTTTTATCACACTTTATCCACAACGGTAAATGTTCGTCCTTAAATTAAGTATGAAAGCAAAGAAAAAAAAAATTTAAGCTTACAGCACCTGGTATTCCCAGGCGGTCTCCCATCCAAGTACTAACCAGGCCCGACCCTGCTTAGCTTCCGAGATCAGACGAGATCGAGCGTTCTCAGAGTGGTATGGCCGTAAGCGAGATTCGCACCTCGAAATTGCCCATTTATTTTTGCTTGTCAGCGTGTTTGTTTGCTTATATGCCTTTCCTGCTATTCCAGTTCAACTTTTATCACACTTTATCCACAACGGTAAATGTTCGTCCTAAAATTAAGTATGAAAGCAAAGAAAAAAAAAATTAAAGCTTACAGCACCTGGTATTCCCAGGCGGTCTCCCATCCAAGTACTAACCAGGCCCGACCCTGCTTAGCTTCCGAGATCAGACGAGATCGAGCGTTCTCAGAGTGGTATGGCCGTAAGCGAGATTTGCGCTTCGAAATTGCCAATTTATTTTTGATTGTCAGCGTGTTTGTTTGCTTATATGCCTTTCCTGCTATTCCAGTTAAACTTTTATCACACTTTATTCACCACGGTACCTGTTCGTCCTTAAATTAAGCCTGAAAGCAAAGAAAAAAAAATTAAAGCTTACAGCACCTGGTATTCCCAGGCGGTCTCCCATCCAAGTACTAACCAGGCCCGACCCTGCTTAGCTTCCGAGATCAGACGAGATCGAGCGTTCTCAGAGTGGTATGGCCGTAAGCGAGATTCATGCTTTGAAATTGCCCATTTATTTTAGTTGTCAGCGTGTTTGTTTGCTCATATGCCTTTCCTGCTATTTCAGTTCAACTTTTATCACACTTTATCCACAACGGTAAATGTTCGTCCTTAAATTAAGTATGAAAGCAAAGAAAAAAAAAATTTAAGCTTACAGCACCTGGTATTCCCAGGCGGTCTCCCATCCAAGTACTAACCAGGCCCGACCCTGCTTAGCTTCCGAGATCAGACGAGATCGAGCGTTCTCAGAGTGGTATGGCCGTAAGCGAGATTCGCACCTCGAAATTGCCCATTTATTTTTGCTTGTCAGCGTGTTTGTTTGCTTATATGCCTTTCCTGCTATTCCAGTTCAACTTTTATCACACTTTATCCACAACGGTAAATGTTCGTCCTAAAATTAAGTATGAAAGCAAAGAAAAAAAAAATTAAAGCTTACAGCACCTGGTATTCCCAGGCGGTCTCCCATCCAAGTACTAACCAGGCCCGACCCTGCTTAGCTTCCGAGATCAGACGAGATCGAGCGTTCTCAGAGTGGTATGGCCGTAAGCGAGATTTGCGCTTCGAAATTGCCAATTTATTTTTGATTGTCAGCGTGTTTGTTTGCTTATATGCCTTTCCTGCTATTCCAGTTAAACTTTTATCACACTTTATTCACCACGGTACCTGTTCGTCCTTAAATTAAGCCTGAAAGCAAAGAAAAAAAAATTAAAGCTTACAGCACCTGGTATTCCCAGGCGGTCTCCCATCCAAGTACTAACCAGGCCCGACCCTGCTTAGCTTCCGAGATCAGACGAGATCGAGCGTTCTCAGAGTGGTATGGCCGTAAGCAAGATTCGCGCTTCAAAATTGCCCATTTATTTTTGCTTGTCAGCATGTTTGTTTGCTCATATGTCTTTCCTGCTATTCCAGTTCAACTTTTATCACACTTTATCCACAACGGTAAATGTTCGTCCTTAAATTAAGCCTGAAAGCAAAGAAAAAAAAATTAAAGCTTACAGCACCTGGTATTCCCAGGCGGTCTCCCATCCAAGTACTAACCAGGCCCGACCCTGCTTAGCTTCCGAGATCAGACAAGATCGAGCGTTCTAAGAGTGGTATGGCCGTGAGCGAGATTCATGCTTTGAAATTGCCCATTTATTTTAGTTGTCAGCGTGTTTGTTTGCTCATATGCCTTTCCTGCTATTTCAGTTCAACTTTTATCACACTTTATCCACAACGGTAAATGTTCGTCCTTAAATTAAGTATGAAAGCAAAAAAAAAAAAAAATTAAAGCTTACAGCACCTGGTATTCCCAGGCGGTCTCCCATCCAAGTACTAACCAGGCCCGACCCTGCTTAGCTTCCGAGATCAGACGAGATCGAGCGTTCTCAGAGTGGTATTGCCGTAAGCGAGATTCGCACCTCGAAATTGCCCATTTATTTTTGCTTGTCAGCGTGTTTGTTTGCTTATATGCCTTTCCTGCTATTCCAGTTCAACTTTTATCACACTTTATCCACAACGGTAAATGTTCGTCCTTAAATTAAGTATGAAAGCAAAGAAAAAAAAAATTAAAGCTTACAGCACCTGGTATTCCCAGGCGGTCTCCCATCCAAGTACTAACCAGGCCCGACCCTGCTTAGCTTCCGAGATCAGACGAGATCGAGCGTTCTCAGAGTGGTATGGCCGTAAGCGAGATTTGCGCTTCGAAATTGCCAATTTATTTTTGCTTGTCAGCGTGTTTGTTTGCTTATATGCCTTTCCTGCTATTCCAGTTCAACTTTTATCACACTTTATTCACCACGGTAAATGTTCGTCCTTAAATTAAGCATTAAAGCAAAGAAAAAAAAATTCAAGCTTACAGCACCTGGTATTCCCAGGCGGTCTCCCATCCAAGTACTAACCAGGCCCGACCCTGCTTAGCTTCCGAGATCAGACGAGATCGAGCGTTCTCAGAGTGGTATGGCCGTAAGCGAGATTCGCACCTCGAAATTGCCCATTTATTTTTGCTTGTCAGCGTGTTTGTTTGCTTATATGCCTTTCCTGCTATTCCAGTTCAACTTTTATCACACTTTATTCACCACGGTAAATGTTCGTCCTTAAATTAAGCATGAAAGCAAAGAAAAAAAAATTAAAGCTTACAGCACCTGGTATTCCCAGGCGGTCTCCCATCCAAGTACTGACCAGGCCCGACCCTGCTTAGCTTCCGAGATCAGACGAGATCGAGCGTTCTCAGAGTGGTATGGCCGTAAGCGAGATTCGCGCTTCAAAATTGCCCATTTATTTTTGCTTGTCAGCATGTTTGTTTGCTCATATGTCTTTCCTGCTATTCCAGTTCAACTTTTATCACACTTTATCCACAACGGTAAATGTTCGTCCTTAAATTAAGCCTGAAAGCAAAGAAAAAAAAATTAAAGCTTACAGCACCTGGTATTCCCAGGCGGTCTCCCATCCAAGTACTAACCAGGCCCGACCCTGCTTAGCTTCCGAGATCAGACGAGATCGAGCGTTCTCAGAGTGGTATGGCCGTAAGCGAGATATGTGGTTCGAAATTGGCCATTTGTTTTTGTTGTCATCATGTTTGTTTGCTCATATGCCTTTCCTGCTATTCCAGATCAACTTTTATCACACTTTATTCACCACGGTAAATGTTCATCCTTAAATTAAGCCTGAAAGCAAAGAAAAAAAAGTTAAAGCTTACAGCACCTGGTATTCCCAGGCGGTCTCCCATCCAAGAACTAACCAGGCCCGACCCTGCTTAGCTTCCGAGATCAGACGAGATCGAGCGTTCTCAGAGTGGTATGGCCGTAAGCAAGATTCGCGCTTCAAAATTGCCCATTTATTTTTGCTTGTCAGCATGTTTGTTTGCTCATATGTCTTTCCTGCTATTCCAGTTCAACTTTTATCACACTTTATCCACAACGGTAAATGTTCGTCCTTAAATTAAGCCTGAAAGCAAAGAAAAAAAAATTAAAGCTTACAGCACCTGGTATTCCCAGGCGGTCTCCCATCCAAGTACTAACCAGGCCCGACCCTGCTTAGCTTCCGAGATCAGACGAGATCGAGCGTTCTCAGAGTGGTATGGCCGTAAGCGAGATTCATGCTTTGAAATTGCCCATTTATTTTAGTTGTCAGCGTGTTTGTTTGCTCATATGCCTTTCCTGCTATTTCAGTTCAACTTTTATCACACTTTATCCACAACGGTAAATGTTCGTCCTTAAATTAAGTATGAAAGCAAAGAAAAAAAAAATTTAAGCTTACAGCACCTGGTATTCCCAGGCGGTCTCCCATCCAAGTACTAACCAGGCCCGACCCTGCTTAGCTTCCGAGATCAGACGAGATCGAGCGTTCTCAGAGTGGTATGGCCGTAAGCGAGATTCGCACCTCGAAATTGCCCATTTATTTTTGCTTGTCAGCGTGTTTGTTTGCTTATATGCCTTTCCTGCTATTCCAGTTCAACTTTTATCACACTTTATCCACAACGGTAAATGTTCGTCCTAAAATTAAGTATGAAAGCAAAGAAAAAAAAAATTAAAGCTTACAGCACCTGGTATTCCCAGGCGGTCTCCCATCCAAGTACTAACCAGGCCCGACCCTGCTTAGCTTCCGAGATCAGACGAGATCGAGCGTTCTCAGAGTGGTATGGCCGTAAGCGAGATTTGCGCTTCGAAATTGCCAATTTATTTTTGATTGTCAGCGTGTTTGTTTGCTTATATGCCTTTCCTGCTATTCCAGTTAAACTTTTATCACACTTTATTCACCACGGTACCTGTTCGTCCTTAAATTAAGCCTGAAAGCAAAGAAAAAAAAATTAAAGCTTACAGCACCTGGTATTCCCAGGCGGTCTCCCATCCAAGTACTAACCAGGCCCGACCCTGCTTAGCTTCCGAGATCAGACGAGATCGAGCGTTCTCAGAGTGGTATGGCCGTAAGCGAGATTCATGCTTTGAAATTGCCCATTTATTTTAGTTGTCAGCGTGTTTGTTTGCTCATATGCCTTTCCTGCTATTTCAGTTCAACTTTTATCACACTTTATCCACAACGGTAAATGTTCGTCCTTAAATTAAGTATGAAAGCAAAGAAAAAAAAAATTTAAGCTTACAGCACCTGGTATTCCCAGGCGGTCTCCCATCCAAGTACTAACCAGGCCCGACCCTGCTTAGCTTCCGAGATCAGACGAGATCGAGCGTTCTCAGAGTGGTATGGCCGTAAGCGAGATTCGCACCTCGAAATTGCCCATTTATTTTTGCTTGTCAGCGTGTTTGTTTGCTTATATGCCTTTCCTGCTATTCCAGTTCAACTTTTATCACACTTTATCCACAACGGTAAATGTTCGTCCTAAAATTAAGTATGAAAGCAAAGAAAAAAAAAATTAAAGCTTACAGCACCTGGTATTCCCAGGCGGTCTCCCATCCAAGTACTAACCAGGCCCGACCCTGCTTAGCTTCCGAGATCAGACGAGATCGAGCGTTCTCAGAGTGGTATGGCCGTAAGCGAGATTTGCGCTTCGAAATTGCCAATTTATTTTTGATTGTCAGCGTGTTTGTTTGCTTATATGCCTTTCCTGCTATTCCAGTTAAACTTTTATCACACTTTATTCACCACGGTACCTGTTCGTCCTTAAATTAAGCCTGAAAGCAAAGAAAAAAAAATTAAAGCTTACAGCACCTGGTATTCCCAGGCGGTCTCCCATCCAAGTACTAACCAGGCCCGACCCTGCTTAGCTTCCGAGATCAGACGAGATCGAGCGTTCTCAGAGTGGTATGGCCGTAAGCAAGATTCGCGCTTCAAAATTGCCCATTTATTTTTGCTTGTCAGCATGTTTGTTTGCTCATATGTCTTTCCTGCTATTCCAGTTCAACTTTTATCACACTTTATCCACAACGGTAAATGTTCGTCCTTAAATTAAGCCTGAAAGCAAAGAAAAAAAAATTAAAGCTTACAGCACCTGGTATTCCCAGGCGGTCTCCCATCCAAGTACTAACCAGGCCCGACCCTGCTTAGCTTCCGAGATCAGACAAGATCGAGCGTTCTAAGAGTGGTATGGCCGTGAGCGAGATTCATGCTTTGAAATTGCCCATTTATTTTAGTTGTCAGCGTGTTTGTTTGCTCATATGCCTTTCCTGCTATTTCAGTTCAACTTTTATCACACTTTATCCACAACGGTAAATGTTCGTCCTTAAATTAAGTATGAAAGCAAAAAAAAAAAAAAATTAAAGCTTACAGCACCTGGTATTCCCAGGCGGTCTCCCATCCAAGTACTAACCAGGCCCGACCCTGCTTAGCTTCCGAGATCAGACGAGATCGAGCGTTCTCAGAGTGGTATTGCCGTAAGCGAGATTCGCACCTCGAAATTGCCCATTTATTTTTGCTTGTCAGCGTGTTTGTTTGCTTATATGCCTTTCCTGCTATTCCAGTTCAACTTTTATCACACTTTATCCACAACGGTAAATGTTCGTCCTTAAATTAAGTATGAAAGCAAAGAAAAAAAAAATTAAAGCTTACAGCACCTGGTATTCCCAGGCGGTCTCCCATCCAAGTACTAACCAGGCCCGACCCTGCTTAGCTTCCGAGATCAGACGAGATCGAGCGTTCTCAGAGTGGTATGGCCGTAAGCGAGATTTGCGCTTCGAAATTGCCAATTTATTTTTGCTTGTCAGCGTGTTTGTTTGCTTATATGCCTTTCCTGCTATTCCAGTTAAACTTTTATCACACTTTATTCACCACGGTACCTGTTCGTCCTTAAATTAAGCCTGAAAGCAAAGAAAAAAAAATTCAAGCTTACAGCACCTGGTATTCCCAGGCGGTCTCCCATCCAAGTACTAACCAGGCCCGACCCTGCTTAGCTTCCGAGATCAGACGAGATCGAGCGTTCTCAGAGTGGTATGGCCGTAAGCGAGATATGCGCTTCGAAATTGGCCATTTGTTTTTGTTGTCATCATGTTTGTTTGCTCATATGCCTTTCCTGCTATTCCAGATCAACTTTTATCACACTTTATTCACCACGGTAAATGTTCATCCTTAAATTAAGCCTGAAAGCAAAGAAAAAAAAGTTAAAGCTTACAGCACCTGGTATTCCCAGGCGGTCTCCCATCCAAGTACTAACCAGGCCCGACCCTGCTTAGCTTCCGAGATCAGACGAGATCGAGCGTTCTCAGAGTGGTATGGCCGTAAGCGAGATTCGCACCTCGAAATTGCCCATTTATTTTTGCTTGTCAGCGTGTTTGTTTGCTTATATGCCTTTCCTGCTATTACAGTTCAACTTTTATCACACTTTATCCACAACGGTAAATGTTCGTCCTTAAATTAAGTATGAAAGCAAAGAAAAAAAAATTAAAGCTTACAGCACCTGGTATTCCCAGGCGGTCTCCCATCCAAGTACTAACCAGGCCCGACCCTGCTTAGCTTCCGAGATCAGACGAGATCGAGCGTTCTCAGAGTGGTATGGCCGTAAGCAAGATTCGCACCTCGAAATTGCCCATTTATTTTTGCTTGTCAGCGTGTTTGTTTGCTTATATTCCTTTCCTGCTATTCCAGTTAAACTTTTATCACACTTTATTCACCACGGTACCTGTTCGTCCTTAAATTAAGCCTGAAAGCAAAGAAAAAAAAATTAAAGCTTACAGCACCTGGTATTCCCAGGCGGTCTCCCATCCAAGTACTAACCAGGCCCGACCCTGCTTAGCTTCCGAGATCAGACGAGATCGAGCGTTCTCAGAGTGGTATGGCCGTAAGCGAGATTCATGCTTTGAAATTGCCCATTTATTTTAGTTGTCAGCGTGTTTGTTTGCTCATATGCCTTTCCTGCTATTTCAGTTCAACTTTTATCACACTTTATCCACAACGGTAAATGTTCGTCCTTAAATTAAGTATGAAAGCAAAAAAAATAAAAAATTTAAGCTTACAGCACCTGGTATTCCCACGCGGTCTCCCATCCAAGTACTAACCAGGCCCGACCCTGCTTAGCTTCCGAGATCAGACGAGATCGAGCGTTCTCAGAGTGGTATGGCCGTAAGCAAGATTCGCACCTCGAAATTGCCCATTTATTTTTGCTTGTCAGCGAGTTTGTTTGCTTATATGCCTTTCCTGCTATTCCAGTTAAACTTTTATCACACTTTATTCACCACGGTACCTGTTCGTCCTTAAATTAAGCCTGAAAGCAAAGAAAAAAAAATTAAAGCTTACAGCACCTGGTATTCCCAGGCGGTCTCCCATCCAAGTACTAACCAGGCCCGACCCTGCTTAGCTTCCGAGATCAGACGAGATCGAGCGTTCTCAGAGTGGTATGGCCGTAAGCGAGATTCATGCTTTGAAATTGCCCATTTATTTTAGTTGTCAGCGTGTTTGTTTGCTCATATGCCTTTCCTGCTATTTCAGCTCAACTTTTATCACACTTTATCCACAACGGTAAATGTTCGTCCTTAAATTAAGTATGAAAGCAAAGAAAAAAAAATTTTAAGCTTACAGCACCTGGTATTCCCAGGCGGTCTCCCATCCAAGTACTAACCAGGCCCGACCCTGCTTAGCTTCCGAGATCAGACGAGATCGAGCGTTCTCAGAGTGGTATGGCCGTAAGCGAGATACGTGCTTCGAAATTGCCCATTTATTTTTGATTCTCAGTGTGTTTGTTTGCTTATATGCCTTTCCTGCTATTTCAGTTCAACTTTTATCACACTTTATCCACAACGGTAAATGTTCGTCCTTAAATTAAGCATTAAAGCAAAGAAAAAAAAATTCAAGCTTACAGCACCTGGTATTCCCAGGCGGTCTCCCATCCAAGTACTAACCAGGCCCGACCCTGCTTAGCTTCCGAGATCAGACGAGATCGAGCGTTCTCAGAGTGGTATGGCCGTAAGCGAGATTCGCACCTCGAAATTGCCCATTTATTTTTGCTTGTCAGCGTGTTTGTTTGCTTATATGCCTTTCCTGCTATTCCAGTTCAACTTTTATCACACTTTATTCACCACGGTAAATGTTCGTCCTTAAATTAAGCATGAAAGCAAAGAAAAAAAAATTAAAGCTTACAGCACCTGGTATTCCCAGGCGGTCTCCCATCCAAGTACTGACCAGGCCCGACCCTGCTTAGCTTCCGAGATCAGACGAGATCGAGCGTTCTCAGAGTGGTATGGCCGTAAGCGAGATTCGCGCTTCAAAATTGCCCATTTATTTTTGCTTGTCAGCATGTTTGTTTGCTCATATGTCTTTCCTGCTATTCCAGTTCAACTTTTATCACACTTTATCCACAACGGTAAATGTTCATCCTTAAATTAAGCCTGAAAGCAAAGAAAAAAAAATTAAAGCTTACAGCACCTGGTATTCCCAGGCGGTCTCCCATCCAAGTACTAACCAGGCCCGACCCTGCTTAGCTTCCGAGATCAGACGAGATCGAGCGTTCTCAGAGTGGTATGGCCGTAAGCGAGATATGTGGTTCGAAATTGGCCATTTGTTTTTGTTGTCATCATGTTTGTTTGCTCATATGCCTTTCCTGCTATTCCAGATCAACTTTTATCACACTTTATTCACCACGGTAAATGTTCATCCTTAAATTAAGCCTGAAAGCAAAGAAAAAAAAGTTAAAGCTTACAGCACCTGGTATTCCCAGGCGGTCTCCCATCCAAGAACTAACCAGGCCCGACCCTGCTTAGCTTCCGAGATCAGACGAGATCGAGCGTTCTCAGAGTGGTATGGCCGTAAGCAAGATTCGCGCTTCAAAATTGCCCATTTATTTTTGCTTGTCAGCATGTTTGTTTGCTCATATGTCTTTCCTGCTATTCCAGTTCAACTTTTATCACACTTTATCCACAACGGTAAATGTTCGTCCTTAAATTAAGCCTGAAAGCAAAGAAAAAAAAATTAAAGCTTACAGCACCTGGTATTCCCAGGCGGTCTCCCATCCAAGTACTAACCAGGCCCGACCATGCTTAGCTTCCGAGATCAGACGAGATCGAGCGTTCTCAGAGTGGTATGGCCGTAAGCGAGATTCATGCTTTGAAATTGCCCATTTATTTTAGTTGTCAGCGTGTTTGTTTGCTCATATGCCTTTCCTGCTATTTCAGTTCAACTTTTATCACACTTTATCCACAACGGTAAATGTTCGTCCTTAAATTAAGTATGAAAGCAAAGAAAAAAAAAATTTAAGCTTACAGCACCTGGTATTCCCAGGCGGTCTCCCATCCAAGTACTAACCAGGCCCGACCCTGCTTAGCTTCCGAGATCAGACGAGATCGAGCGTTCTCAGAGTGGTATGGCCGTAAGCGAGATTCGCACCTCGAAATTGCCCATTTATTTTTGCTTGTCAGCGTGTTTGTTTGCTTATATGCCTTTCCTGCTATTCCAGTTCAACTTTTATCACACTTTATCCACAACGGTAAATGTTCGTCCTAAAATTAAGTATGAAAGCAAAGAAAAAAAAAATTAAAGCTTACAGCACCTGGTATTCCCAGGCGGTCTCCCATCCAAGTACTAACCAGGCCCGACCCTGCTTAGCTTCCGAGATCAAACGAGATCGAGCGTTCTCAGAGTGGTATGGCCGTAAGCGAGATTTGCGCTTCGAAATTGCCAATTTATTTTTGATTGTCAGCGTGTTTGTTTGCTTATATGCCTTTCCTGCTATTCCAGTTAAACTTTTATCACACTTTATTCACCACGGTACCTGTTCGTCCTTAAATTAAGCCTGAAAGCAAAGAAAAAAAAATTAAAGCTTACAGCACCTGGTATTCCCAGGCGGTCTCCCATCCAAGTACTAACCAGGCCCGACCCTGCTTAGCTTCCGAGATCAGACGAGATCGAGCGTTCTCAGAGTGGTATGGCCGTAAGCAAGATTCGCGCTTCAAAATTGCCCATTTATTTTTGCTTGTCAGCATGTTTGTTTGCTCATATGTCTTTCCTGCTATTCCAGTTCAACTTTTATCACACTTTATCCACAACGGTAAATGTTCGTCCTTAAATTAAGCCTGAAAGCAAAGAAAAAAAAATTAAAGCTTACAGCACCTGGTATTCCCAGGCGGTCTCCCATCCAAGTACTAACCAGGCCCGACCCTGCTTAGCTTCCGAGATCAGACAAGATCGAGCGTTCTCAGAGTGGTATGGCCGTAAGCGAGATTCATGCTTTGAAATTGCCCATTTATTTTAGTTGTCAGCGTGTTTGTTTGCTCATATGCCTTTCCTGCTATTTCAGTTCAACTTTTATCACACTTTATCCACAACGGTAAATGTTCGTCCTTAAATTAAGTATGAAAGCAAAAAAAAAAAAAAATTTAAGCTTACAGCACCTGGTATTCCCAGGCGGTCTCCCATCCAAGTACTAACCAGGCCCGACCCTGCTTAGCTTCCGAGATCAGACGAGATCGAGCGTTCTCAGAGTGGTATGGCCGTAAGCGAGATTCGCACCTCGAAATTGCCCATTTATTTTTGCTTGTCAGCGTGTTTGTTTGCTTATATGCCTTTCCTGCTATTCCAGTTCAACTTTTATCACACTTTATCCACAACGGTAAATGTTCGTCCTTAAATTAAGTATGAAAGCAAAGAAAAAAAAATTAAAGCTTACAGCACCTGGTATTCCCAGGCGGTCTCCCATCCAAGTACTAACCAGGCCCGACCCTGCTTAGCTTCCGAGATCAGACGAGATCGAGCGTTCTCAGAGTGGTATGGCCGTAAGCAAGATTCGCACCTCGAAATTGCCCATTTATTTTTGCTTGTCAGCGTGTTTGTTTGCTTATATTCCTTTCCTGCTATTCCAGTTAAACTTTTATCACACTTTATTCACCACGGTACCTGTTCGTCCTTAAATTAAGCCTGAAAGCAAAGAAAAAAAAATTAAAGCTTACAGCACCTGGTATTCCCAGGCGGTCTCCCATCCAAGTACTAACCAGGCCCGACCCTGCTTAGCTTCCGAGATCAGACGAGATCGAGCGTTCTCAGAGTGGTATGGCCGTAAGCGAGATTCATGCTTTGAAATTGCCCATTTATTTTAGTTGTCAGCGTGTTTGTTTGCTCATATGCCTTTCCTGCTATTTCAGTTCAACTTTTATCACACTTTATCCACAACGGTAAATGTTCGTCCTTAAATTAAGTATGAAAGCAAAAAAAATAAAAAATTTAAGCTTACAGCACCTGGTATTCCCACGCGGTCTCCCATCCAAGTACTAACCAGGCCCGACCCTGCTTAGCTTCCGAGATCAGACGAGATCGAGCGTTCTCAGAGTGGTATGGCCGTAAGCAAGATTCGCACCTCGAAATTGCCCATTTATTTTTGCTTGTCAGCGAGTTTGTTTGCTTATATGCCTTTCCTGCTATTCCAGTTAAACTTTTATCACACTTTATTCACCACGGTACCTGTTCGTCCTTAAATTAAGCCTGAAAGCAAAGAAAAAAAAATTAAAGCTTACAGCACCTGGTATTCCCAGGCGGTCTCCCATCCAAGTACTAACCAGGCCCGACCCTGCTTAGCTTCGGAGATCAGACGAGATCGAGCGTTCTCAGAGTGGTATGGCCGTAAGCGAGATTCATGCTTTGAAATTGCCCATTTATTTTAGTTGTCAGCGTGTTTGTTTGCTCATATGCCTTTCCTGCTATTTCAGCTCAACTTTTATCACACTTTATCCACAACGGTAAATGTTCGTCCTTAAATTAAGTATGAAAGCAAAGAAAAAAAAATTTTAAGCTTACAGCACCTGGTATTCCCAGGCGGTCTCCCATCCAAGTACTAACCAGGCCCGACCCTGCTTAGCTTCCGAGATCAGACGAGATCGAGCGTTCTCAGAGTGGTATGGCCGTAAGCGAGATACGTGCTTCGAAATTGCCCATTTATTTTTGATTCTCAGTGTGTTTGTTTGCTTATATGCCTTTCCTGCTATTTCAGTTCAACTTTTATCACACTTTATCCACAACGGTAAATGTTCGTCCTTAAATTAAGCATTAAAGCAAAGAAAAAAAAATTCAAGCTTACAGCACCTGGTATTCCCAGGCGGTCTCCCATCCAAGTACTAACCAGGCCCGACCCTGCTTAGCTTCCGAGATCAGACGAGATCGAGCGTTCTCAGAGTGGTATGGCCGTAAGCGAGATTCGCACCTCGAAATTGCCCATTTATTTTTGCTTGTCAGCGTGTTTGTTTGCTTATATGCCTTTCCTGCTATTCCAGTTCAACTTTTATCACACTTTATTCACCACGGTAAATGTTCGTCCTTAAATTAAGCATGAAAGCAAAGAAAAAAAAATTAAAGCTTACAGCACCTGGTATTCCCAGGCGGTCTCCCATCCAAGTACTGACCAGGCCCGACCCTGCTTAGCTTCCGAGATCAGACGAGATCGAGCGTTCTCAGAGTGGTATGGCCGTAAGCGAGATTCGCGCTTCAAAATTGCCCATTTATTTTTGCTTGTCAGCATGTTTGTTTGCTCATATGTCTTTCCTGCTATTCCAGTTCAACTTTTATCACACTTTATCCACAACGGTAAATGTTCGTCCTTAAATTAAGCCTGAAAGCAAAGAAAAAAAAATTAAAGCTTACAGCACCTGGTATTCCCAGGCGGTCTCCCATCCAAGTACTAACCAGGCCCGACCCTGCTTAGCTTCCGAGATCAGACGAGATCGAGCGTTCTCAGAGTGGTATGGCCGTAAGCGAGATATGTGGTTCGAAATTGGCCATTTGTTTTTGTTGTCATCATGTTTGTTTGCTCATATGCCTTTCCTGCTATTCCAGATCAACTTTTATCACACTTTATTCACCACGGTAAATGTTCATCCTTAAATTAAGCCTGAAAGCAAAGAAAAAAAAGTTAAAGCTTACAGCACCTGGTATTCCCAGGCGGTCTCCCATCCAAGAACTAACCAGGCCCGACCCTGCTTAGCTTCCGAGATCAGACGAGATCGAGCGTTCTCAGAGTGGTATGGCCGTAAGCAAGATTCGCGCTTCAAAATTGCCCATTTATTTTTGCTTGTCAGCATGTTTGTTTGCTCATATGTCTTTCCTGCTATTCCAGTTCAACTTTTATCACACTTTATCCACAACGGTAAATGTTCGTCCTTAAATTAAGCCTGAAAGCAAAGAAAAAAAAATTAAAGCTTACAGCACCTGGTATTCCCAGGCGGTCTCCCATCCAAGTACTAACCAGGCCCGACCATGCTTAGCTTCCGAGATCAGACGAGATCGAGCGTTCTCAGAGTGGTATGGCCGTAAGCGAGATTCATGCTTTGAAATTGCCCATTTATTTTAGTTGTCAGCGTGTTTGTTTGCTCATATGCCTTTCCTGCTATTTCAGTTCAACTTTTATCACACTTTATCCACAACGGTAAATGTTCGTCCTTAAATTAAGTATGAAAGCAAAGAAAAAAAAAATTTAAGCTTACAGCACCTGGTATTCCCAGGCGGTCTCCCATCCAAGTACTAACCAGGCCCGACCCTGCTTAGCTTCCGAGATCAGACGAGATCGAGCGTTCTCAGAGTGGTATGGCCGTAAGCGAGATTCGCACCTCGAAATTGCCCATTTATTTTTGCTTGTCAGCGTGTTTGTTTGCTTATATGCCTTTCCTGCTATTCCAGTTCAACTTTTATCACACTTTATCCACAACGGTAAATGTTCGTCCTAAAATTAAGTATGAAAGCAAAGAAAAAAAAAATTAAAGCTTACAGCACCTGGTATTCCCAGGCGGTCTCCCATCCAAGTACTAACCAGGCCCGACCCTGCTTAGCTTCCGAGATCAAACGAGATCGAGCGTTCTCAGAGTGGTATGGCCGTAAGCGAGATTTGCGCTTCGAAATTGCCAATTTATTTTTGATTGTCAGCGTGTTTGTTTGCTTATATGCCTTTCCTGCTATTCCAGTTAAACTTTTATCACACTTTATTCACCACGGTACCTGTTCGTCCTTAAATTAAGCCTGAAAGCAAAGAAAAAAAAATTAAAGCTTACAGCACCTGGTATTCCCAGGCGGTCTCCCATCCAAGTACTAACCAGGCCCGACCCTGCTTAGCTTCCGAGATCAGACGAGATCGAGCGTTCTCAGAGTGGTATGGCCGTAAGCAAGATTCGCGCTTCAAAATTGCCCATTTATTTTTGCTTGTCAGCATGTTTGTTTGCTCATATGTCTTTCCTGCTATTCCAGTTCAACTTTTATCACACTTTATCCACAACGGAAAATGTTCGTCCTTAAATTAAGCCTGAAAGCAAAGAAAAAAAAATTAAAGCTTACAGCACCTGGTATTCCCAGGCGGTCTCCCATCCAAGTACTAACCAGGCCCGACCCTGCTTAGCTTCCGAGATCAGACAAGATCGAGCGTTCTCAGAGTGGTATGGCCGTAAGCGAGATTCATGCTTTGAAATTGCCCATTTAATTTAGTTGTCAGCGTGTTTGTTTGCTCATATGCCTTTCCTGCTATTTCAGTTCAACTTTTATCACACTTTATCCACAACGGTAAATGTTCGTCCTTAAATTAAGTATGAAAGCAAAAAAAAAAAAAAATTTAAGCTTACAGCACCTGGTATTCCCAGGCGGTCTCCCATCCAAGTACTAACCAGGCCCGACCCTGCTTAGCTTCCGAGATCAGACGAGATCGAGCGTTCTCAGAGTGGTATGGCCGTAAGCGAGATTCGCACCTCGAAATTGCCCATTTATTTTTGCTTGTCAGCGTGTTTGTTTGCTTATATGCCTTTCCTGCTATTCCAGTTCAACTTTTATCACACTTTATCCACAACGGTAAATGTTCGTCCTTAAATTAAGTATGAAAGCAAAGAAAAAAAAATTAAAGCTTACAGCACCTGGTATTCCCAGGCGGTCTCCCATCCAAGTACTAACCAGGCCCGACCCTGCTTAGCTTCCGAGATCAGACGAGATCGAGCGTTCTCAGAGTGGTATGGCCGTAAGCAAGATTCGCACCTCGAAATTGCCCATTTATTTTTGCTTGTCAGCGTGTTTGTTTGCTTATATTCCTTTCCTGCTATTCCAGTTAAACTTTTATCACACTTTATTCACCACGGTACCTGTTCGTCCTTAAATTAAGCCTGAAAGCAAAGAAAAAAAAATTAAAGCTTACAGCACCTGGTATTCCCAGGCGGTCTCCCATCCAAGTACTAACCAGGCCCGACCCTGCTTAGCTTCCGAGATCAGACGAGATCGAGCGTTCTCAGAGTGGTATGGCCGTAAGCGAGATTCATGCTTTGAAATTGCCCATTTATTTTAGTTGTCAGCGTGTTTGTTTGCTCATATGCCTTTCCTGCTATTTCAGTTCAACTTTTATCACACTTTATCCACAACGGTAAATGTTCGTCCTTAAATTAAGTATGAAAGCAAAAAAAATAAAAAATTTAAGCTTACAGCACCTGGTATTCCCACGCGGTCTCCCATCCAAGTACTAACCAGGCCCGACCCTGCTTAGCTTCCGAGATCAGACGAGATCGAGCGTTCTCAGAGTGGTATGGCCGTAAGCAAGATTCGCACCTCGAAATTGCCCATTTATTTTTGCTTGTCAGCGAGTTTGTTTGCTTATATGCCTTTCCTGCTATTCCAGTTAAACTTTTATCACACTTTATTCACCACGGTACCTGTTCGTCCTTAAATTAAGCCTGAAAGCAAAGAAAAAAAAATTAAAGCTTACAGCACCTGGTATTCCCAGGCGGTCTCCCATCCAAGTACTAACCAGGCCCGACCCTGCTTAGCTTCCGAGATCAGACGAGATCGAGCGTTCTCAGAGTGGTATGGCCGTAAGCGAGATTCATGCTTTGAAATTGCCCATTTATTTTAGTTGTCAGCGTGTTTGTTTGCTCATATGCCTTTCCTGCTATTTCAGCTCAACTTTTATCACACTTTATCCACAACGGTAAATGTTCGTCCTTAAATTAAGTATGAAAGCAAAGAAAAAAAAATTTTAAGCTTACAGCACCTGGTATTCCCAGGCGGTCTCCCATCCAAGTACTAACCAGGCCCGACCCTGCTTAGCTTCCGAGATCAGACGAGATCGAGCGTTCTCAGAGTGGTATGGCCGTAAGCGAGATACGTGCTTCGAAATTGCCCATTTATTTTTGATTCTCAGTGTGTTTGTTTGCTTATATGCCTTTCCTGCTATTTCAGTTCAACTTTTATCACACTTTATCCACAACGGTAAATGTTCGTCCTTAAATTAAGCATTAAAGCAAAGAAAAAAAAATTCAAGCTTACAGCACCTGGTATTCCCAGGCGGTCTCCCATCCAAGTACTAACCAGGCCCGACCCTGCTTAGCTTCCGAGATCAGACGAGATCGAGCGTTCTCAGAGTGGTATGGCCGTAAGCGAGATTCGCACCTCGAAATTGCCCATTTATTTTTGCTTGTCAGCGTGTTTGTTTGCTTATATGCCTTTCCTGCTATTCCAGTTCAACTTTTATCACACTTTATTCACCACGGTAAATGTTCGTCCTTAAATTAAGCATGAAAGCAAAGAAAAAAAAATTTAAGCTTACAGCACCTGGTATTCCCAGGCGGTCTCCCATCCAAGTACTGACCAGGCCCGACCCTGCTTAGCTTCCGAGATCAGACGAGATCGAGCGTTCTCAGAGTGGTATGGCCGTAAGCGAGATTCGCGCTTCAAAATTGCCCATTTATTTTTGCTTGTCAGCATGTTTGTTTGCTCATATGTCTTTCCTGCTATTCCAGTTCAACTTTTATCACACTTTATCCACAACGGTAAATGTTCGTCCTTAAATTAAGCCTGAAAGCAAAGAAAAAAAAATTAAAGCTTACAGCACCTGGTATTCCCAGGCGGTCTCCCATCCAAGTACTAACCAGGCCCGACCCTGCTTAGCTTCCGAGATCAGACGAGATCGAGCGTTCTCAGAGTGGTATGGCCGTAAGCGAGATATGTGGTTCGAAATTGGCCATTTGTTTTTGTTGTCATCATGTTTGTTTGCTCATATGCCTTTCCTGCTATTCCAGATCAACTTTTATCACACTTTATTCACCACGGTAAATGTTCATCCTTAAATTAAGCCTGAAAGCAAAGAAAAAAAAGTTAAAGCTTACAGCACCTGGTATTCCCAGGCGGTCTCCCATCCAAGAACTAACCAGGCCCGACCCTGCTTAGCTTCCGAGATCAGACGAGATCGAGCGTTCTCAGAGTGGTATGGCCGTAAGCAAGATTCGCGCTTCAAAATTGCCCATTTATTTTTGCTTGTCAGCATGTTTGTTTGCTCATATGTCTTTCCTGCTATTCCAGTTCAACTTTTATCACACTTTATCCACAACGGTAAATGTTCGTCCTTAAATTAAGCCTGAAAGCAAAGAAAAAAAAATTAAAGCTTACAGCACCTGGTATTCCCAGGCGGTCTCCCATCCAAGTACTAACCAGGCCCGACCATGCTTAGCTTCCGAGATCAGACGAGATCGAGCGTTCTCAGAGTGGTATGGCCGTAAGCGAGATTCATGCTTTGAAATTGCCCATTTATTTTAGTTGTCAGCGTGTTTGTTTGCTCATATGCCTTTCCTGCTATTTCAGTTCAACTTTTATCACACTTTATCCACAACGGTAAATGTTCGTCCTTAAATTAAGTATGAAAGCAAAGAAAAAAAAAATTTAAGCTTACAGCACCTGGTATTCCCAGGCGGTCTCCCATCCAAGTACTAACCAGGCCCGACCCTGCTTATCTTCCGAGATCAGACGAGATCGAGCGTTCTCAGAGTGGTATGGCCGTAAGCGAGATTCGCACCTCGAAATTGCCCATTTATTTTTGCTTGTCAGCGTGTTTGTTTGCTTATATGCCTTTCCTGCTATTCCAGTTCAACTTTTATCACACTTTATCCACAACGGTAAATGTTCGTCCTAAAATTAAGTATGAAAGCAAAGAAAAAAAAAATTAAAGCTTACAGCACCTGGTATTCCCAGGCGGTCTCCCATCCAAGTACTAACCAGGCCCGACCCTGCTTAGCTTCCGAGATCAGACGAGATCGAGCGTTCTCAGAGTGGTATGGCCGTAAGCGAGATTTGCGCTTCGAAATTGCCAATTTATTTTTGATTGTCAGCGTGTTTGTTTGCTTATATGCCTTTCCTGCTATTCCAGTTAAACTTTTATCACACTTTATTCACCACGGTACCTGTTCGTCCTTAAATTAAGCCTGAAAGCAAAGAAAAAAAAATTAAAGCTTACAGCACCTGGTATTCCCAGGCGGTCTCCCATCCAAGTACTAACCAGGCCCGACCCTGCTTAGCTTCCGAGATCAGACGAGATCGAGCGTTCTCAGAGTGGTATGGCCGTAAGCAAGATTCGCGCTTCAAAATTGCCCATTTATTTTTGCTTGTCAGCATGTTTGTTTGCTCATATGTCTTTCCTGCTATTCCAGTTCAACTTTTATCACACTTTATCCACAACGGTAAATGTTCGTCCTTAAATTAAGCCTGAAAGCAAAGAAAAAAAAATTAAAGCTTACAGCACCTGGTATTCCCAGGCGGTCTCCCATCCAAGTACTAACCAGGCCCGACCCTGCTTAGCTTCCGAGATCAGACAAGATCGAGCGTTCTAAGAGTGGTATGGCCGTGAGCGAGATTCATGCTTTGAAATTGCCCATTTATTTTAGTTGTCAGCGTGTTTGTTTGCTCATATGCCTTTCCTGCTATTTCAGTTCAACTTTTATCACACTTTATCCACAACGGTAAATGTTCGTCCTTAAATTAAGTATGAAAGCAAAAAAAAAAAAAAATTAAAGCTTACAGCACCTGGTATTCCCAGGCGGTCTCCCATCCAAGTACTAACCAGGCCCGACCCTGCTTAGCTTCCGAGATCAGACGAGATCGAGCGTTCTCAGAGTGGTATGGCCGTAAGCGAGATTCGCACCTCGAAATTGCCCATTTATTTTTGCTTGTCAGCGTGTTTGTTTGCTTATATGCCTTTCCTGCTATTCCAGTTCAACTTTTATCACACTTTATCCACAACGGTAAATGTTCGTCCTTAAATTAAGTATGAAAGCAAAGAAAAAAAAAATTAAAGCTTACAGCACCTGGTATTCCCAGGCGGTCTCCCATCCAAGTACTAACCAGGCCCGACCCTGCTTAGCTTCCGAGATCAGACGAGATCGAGCGTTCTCAGAGTGGTATGGCCGTAAGCGAGATTTGCGCTTCGAAATTGCCAATTTATTTTTGCTTGTCAGCGTGTTTGTTTGCTTATATGCCTTTCCTGCTATTCCAGTTAAACTTTTATCACACTTTATTCACCACGGTACCTGTTCGTCCTTAAATTAAGCCTGAAAGCAAAGAAAAAAAAATTCAAGCTTACAGCACCTGGTATTCCCAGGCGGTCTCCCATCCAAGTACTAACCAGGCCCGACCCTGCTTAGCTTCCGAGATCAGACGAGATCGAGCGTTCTCAGAGTGGTATGGCCGTAAGCGAGATATGTGCTTCGAAATTGGCCATTTGTTTTTGTTGTCATCATGTTTGTTTGCTCATATGCCTTTCCTGCTATTCCAGATCAACTTTTATCACACTTTATTCACCACGGTAAATGTTCATCCTTAAATTAAGCCTGAAAGCAAAGAAAAAAAAGTTAAAGCTTACAGCACCTGGTATTCCCAGGCGGTCTCCCATCCAAGTACTAACCAGGCCCGACCCTGCTTAGCTTCCGAGATCAGACGAGATCGAGCGTTCTCAGAGTGGTATGGCCGTAAGCAAGATTCGCGCTTCAAAATTGCCCATTTATTTTTGCTTGTCAGCGAGTTTGTTTGCTTATATGCCTTTCCTGCTATTCCAGTTAAACTTTTATCACACTTTATTCACCACGGTACCTGTTCGTCCTTAAATTAAGCCTGAAAGCAAAGAAAAAAAAATTAAAGCTTACAGCACCTGGTATTCCCAGGCGGTCTCCCATCCAAGTACTAACCAGGCCCGACCCTGCTTAGCTTCCGAGATCAGACGAGATCGAGCGTTCTCAGAGTGGTATGGCCGTAAGCGAGATTCATGCTTTGAAATTGCCCATTTATTTTAGTTGTCAGCGTGTTTGTTTGCTCATATGCCTTTCCTGCTATTTCAGCTCAACTTTTATCACACTTTATCCACAACGGTAAATGTTCGTCCTTAAATTAAGTATGAAAGCAAAGAAAAAAAAATTTTAAGCTTACAGCACCTGGTATTCCCAGGCGGTCTCCCATCCAAGTACTAACCAGGCCCGACCCTGCTTAGCTTCCGAGATCAGACGAGATCGAGCGTTCTCAGAGTGGTATGGCCGTAAGCGAGATACGTGCTTCGAAATTGCCCATTTATTTTTGATTCTCAGTGTGTTTGTTTGCTTATATGCCTTTCCTGCTATTTCAGTTCAACTTTTATCACACTTTATCCACAACGGTAAATGTTCGTCCTTAAATTAAGCATTAAAGCAAAGAAAAAAAAATTCAAGCTTACAGCACCTGGTATTCCCAGGCGGTCTCCCATCCAAGTACTAACCAGGCCCGACCCTGCTTAGCTTCCGAGATCAGACGAGATCGAGCGTTCTCAGAGTGGTATGGCCGTAAGCGAGATTCGCACCTCGAAATTGCCCATTTATTTTTGCTTGTCAGCGTGTTTGTTTGCTTATATGCCTTTCCTGCTATTCCAGTTCAACTTTTATCACACTTTATTCACCACGGTAAATGTTCGTCCTTAAATTAAGCATGAAAGCAAAGAAAAAAAAATTAAAGCTTACAGCACCTGGTATTCCCAGGCGGTCTCCCATCCAAGTACTGACCAGGCCCGACCTTGCTTAGCTTCCGAGATCAGACGAGATCGAGCGTTCTCAGAGTGGTATGGCCGTAAGCGAGATTCGCGCTTCAAAATTGCCCATTTATTTTTGCTTGTCAGCATGTTTGTTTGCTCATATGTCTTTCCTGCTATTCCAGTTCAACTTTTATCACACTTTATCCACAACGGTAAATGTTCGTCCTTAAATTAAGCCTGAAAGCAAAGAAAAAAAAATTAAAGCTTACAGCACCTGGTATTCCCAGGCGGTCTCCCATCCAAGTACTAACCAGGCCCGACCCTGCTTAGCTTCCGAGATCAGACGAGATCGAGCGTTCTCAGAGTGGTATGGCCGTAAGCGAGATATGTGGTTCGAAATTGGCCATTTGTTTTTGTTGTCATCATGTTTGTTTGCTCATATGCCTTTCCTGCTATTCCAGATCAACTTTTATCACACTTTATTCACCACGGTAAATGTTCATCCTTAAATTAAGCCTGAAAGCAAAGAAAAAAAAGTTAAAGCTTACAGCACCTGGTATTCCCAGGCGGTCTCCCATCCAAGTACTAACCAGGCCCGACCCTGCTTAGCTTCCGAGATCAGACGAGATTGAGCGTTCTCAGAGTGGTATGGCCGTAAGCGAGATTCGCACCTCGAAATTGCCCATTTATTTTTGCTTGTCAGCGTGTTTGTTTGCTTATATGCCTTTCCTGCTATTCCAGTTCAACTTTTATCACACTTTATCCACAACGGTAAATGTTCGTCCTTAAATTAAGCCTGAAAGCAAAGAAAAAAAAGTTAAAGCTTACAGCACCTGGTATTCCCAGGCGGTCTCCCATCCAAGTACTAACCAGGCCCGACCCTGCTTAGCTTCCGAGATCAGACGAGATCGAGCGTTCTCAGAGTGGTATGGCCGTAAGCAAGATTCGCGCTTCAAAATTGTCCATTTATTTTTGCTTGTCAGCATGTTTGTTTGCTCATATGTCTTTCCTGCTATTCCAGATCAACTTTTATCACACTTTATTCACCACGGTAAATGTTCATCCTTAAATTAAGCCTGAAAGCAAAGAAAAAAAAGTTAAAGCTTACAGCACCTGGTATTCCCAGGCGGTCTCCCATCCAAGTACTAACCAGGCCCGACCCTGCTTAGCTTCCGAGATCAGACGAGATCGAGCGTTCTCAGAGTGGTATGGCCGGAAGCAAGATTCGCGCTTCACAATTGCCCATTTATTTTTGCTTGTCAGCATGTTTGTTTGCTCATATGTCTTTCCTGCTATTCCAGTTCAACTTTTATCACACTTTATCCACAACGGTAAATGTTCGTCCTTAAATTAAGCCTGAAAGCAAAGAAAAAAAAATTAAAGCTTACAGCACCTGGTATTCCCAGGCGGTCTCCCATCCAAGTACTAACCAGGCCCGACCCTGCTTAGCTTCCGAGATCAGACAAGATCGAGCGTTCTCAGAGTGGTATGGCCGTAAGCGAGATTCATGCTTTGAAATTGCCCATTTATTTTAGTTGTCAGCGTGTTTGTTTGCTCATATGCCTTTCCTGCTATTTCAGTTCAACTTTTATCACACTTTATCCACAACGGTAAATGTTCGTCCTTAAATTAAGTATGAAAGCAAAAAAAATAAAAAATTTAAGCTTACAGCACCTGGTATTCCCAGGCGGTCTCCCATCCAAGTACTAACCAGGCCCGACCCTGCTTAGCTTCCGAGATCAGACGAGATCGAGCGTTCTCAGAGTGGTATGGCCGTAAGCAAGATTCGCACCTCGAAATTGCCCATTTATTTTTGCTTGTCAGCGAGTTTGTTTGCTTATATGCCTTTCCTGCTATTCCAGTTAAACTTTTATCACACTTTATTCACCACGGTACCTGTTCGTCCTTAAATTAAGCCTGAAAGCAAAGAAAAAAAAATTAAAGCTTACAGCACCTGGTATTCCCAGGCGGTCTCCCATCCAAGTACTAACCAGGCCCGACCCTGCTTAGCTTCCGAGATCAGACGAGATCGAGCGTTCTCAGAGTGGTATGGCCGTAAGCGAGATTCATGCTTTGAAATTGCCCATTTATTTTAGTTGTCAGCGTGTTTGTTTGCTCATATGCCTTTCCTGCTATTTCAGCTCAACTTTTATCACACTTTATCCACAACGGTAAATGTTCGTCCTTAAATTAAGTATGAAAGCAAAGAAAAAAAAATTTTAAGCTTACAGCACCTGGTATTCCCAGGCGGTCTCCCATCCAAGTACTAACCAGGCCCGACCCTGCTTAGCTTCCGAGATCAGACGAGATCGAGCGTTCTCAGAGTGGTATGGCCGTAAGCGAGATACGTGCTTCGAAATTGCCCATTTATTTTTGATTCTCAGTGTGTTTGTTTGCTTATATGCCTTTCCTGCTATTTCAGTTCAACTTTTATCACACTTTATCCACAACGATAAATGTTCGTCCTTAAATTAAGCATTAAAGCAAAGAAAAAAAAATTCAAGCTTACAGCACCTGGTATTCCCAGGCGGTCTCCCATCCAAGTACTAACCAGGCCCGACCCTGCTTAGCTTCCGAGATCAGACGAGATCGAGCGTTCTCAGAGTGGTATGGCCGTAAGCGAGATTCGCACCTCGAAATTGCCCATTTATTTTTGCTTGTCAGCGTGTTTGTTTGCTTATATGCCTTTCCTGCTATTCCAGTTCAACTTTTATCACACTTTATTCACCACGGTAAATGTTCGTCCTTAAATTAAGCATGAAAGCAAAGAAAAAAAAATTAAAGCTTACAGCACCTGGTATTCCCAGGCGGTCTCCCATCCAAGTACTGACCAGGCCCGACCCTGCTTAGCTTCCGAGATCAGACGAGATCGAGCGTTCTCAGAGTGGTATGGCCGTAAGCGAGATTCGCGCTTCAAAATTGCCCATTTATTTTTGCTTGTCAGCATGTTTGTTTGCTCATATGTCTTTCCTGCTATTCCAGTTCAACTTTTATCACACTTTATCCACAACGGTAAATGTTCGTCCTTAAATTAAGCCTGAAAGCAAAGAAAAAAAAATTAAAGCTTACAGCACCTGGTATTCCCAGGCGGTCTCCCATCCAAGTACTGACCAGGCCCGACCCTGCTTAGCTTCCGAGATCAGACGAGATCGAGCGTTCTCAGAGTGGTATGGCCGTAAGCGAGATTCGCGCTTCAAAATTGCCCATTTATTTTTGCTTGTCAGCATGTTTGTTTGCTCATATGTCTTTCCTGCTATTCCAGTTCAACTTTTATCACACTTTATCCACAACGGTAATTGTTCGTCCTTAAATTAAGCCTGAAAGCAAAGAAAAAAAAATTAAAGCTTACAGCACCTGGTATTCCCAGGCGGTCTCCCATCCAAGTACTAACCAGGCCCGACCCTGCTTAGCTTCCGAGATCAGACGAGATCGAGCGTTCTCAGAGTGGTATGGCCGTAAGCAAGATTCGCGCTTCAAAATTGCCCATTTATTTTTGCTTGTCAGCATGTTTGTTTGCTCATATGTCTTTCCTGCTATTCCAGTTCAACTTTTATCACACTTTATCCACAACGGTAAATGTTCGTCCTTAAATTAAGTATGAAAGCAAAAAAAAAAAAAAATTTAAGCTTACAGCACCTGGTATTCCCAGGCGGTCTCCCATCCAAGTACTAACCAGGCCCGACCCTGCTTAGCTTCCGAGATCAGACGAGATCGAGCGTTCTCAGAGTGGTATGGCCGTAAGCGAGATTCATGCTTTGAAATTGCCCATTTATTTTAGTTGTCAGCGTGTTTGTTTGCTCATATGCCTTTCCTGCTATTTCAGTTCAACTTTTATCACACTTTATCCACAACGGTAAATGTTCGTCCTTAAATTAAGTATGAAAGCAAAGAAAAAAAAAATTTAAGCTTACAGCACCTGGTATTCCCAGGCGGTCTCCCATCCAAGTACTAACCAGGCCCGACCCTGCTTAGCTTCCGAGATCAGACGAGATCGAGCGTTCTCAGAGTGGTATGGCCGTAAGCGAGAGTCGCACCTCGAAATTGCCCATTTATTTTTGCTTGTCAGCGTGTTTGTTTGCTTATATGCCTTTCCTGCTATTCCAGTTCAACTTTTATCACACTTTATCCACAACGGTAAATGTTCGTCCTTAAATTAAGTATGAAAGCAAAGAAAAAAAAATTAAAGCTTACAGCACCTGGTATTCCCAGGCGGTCTCCCATCCAAGTACTAACCAGGCCCGACCCTGCTTAGCTTCCGAGATCAGACGAGATCGAGCGTTCTCAGAGTGGTATGGCCGTAAGCGAGATTTGCGCTTCGAAATTGCCAATTTATTTTTGCTTGTCAGCGTGTTTGTTTGCTTATATGCCTTTCCTGCTATTCCAGTTAAACTTTTATCACACTTTATTCACCACGGTACCTGTTCGTCCTTAAATTAAGCCTGAAAGCAAAGAAAAAAAAATTAAAGCTTACAGCACCTGGTATTCCCAGGCGGTCTCCCATCCAAGTACTAACCAGGCCCGACCCTGCTTAGCTTCCGAGATCAGACGAGATCGAGCGTTCTCAGAGTGGTATGGCCGTAAGCGAGATATGTGCTTCGAAATTGGCCATTTGTTTTTGTTGTCATCATGTTTGTTTGCTCATATGCCTTTCCTGCTATTCCAGATCAACTTTTATCACACTTTATTCACCACGGTAAATGTTCATCCTTAAATTAAGCCTGAAAGCAAAGAAAAAAAAGTTAAAGCTTACAGCACCTGGTATTCCCAGGCGGTCTCCCATCCAAGTACTAACCAGGCCCGACCCTGCTTAGCTTCCGAGATCAGACGAGATCGAGCGTTCTCAGAGTGGTATGGCCGGAAGCAAGATTCGCGCTTCAAAATTGCCCATTTATTTTTGCTTGTCAGCATGTTTGTTTGCTCATATGTCTTTCCTGCTATTCCAGTTCAACTTTTATCACACTTTATCCACAACGGTAAATGTTCGTCCTTAAATTAAGCCTGAAAGCAAAGAAAAAAAAATTAAAGCTTACAGCACCTGGTATTCCCAGGCGGTCTCCCATCCAAGTACTAACCAGGCCCGACCCTGCTTAGCTTCCGAGATCAGACGAGATCGAGCGTTCTCAGAGTGGTATGGCCGTAAGCGAGATTCATGCTTTGAAATTGCCCATTTATTTTAGTTGTCAGCGTGTTTGTTTGCTCATATGCCTTTCCTGCTATTTCAGTTCAACTTTTATCACACTTTATCCACAACGGTAAATGTTCGTCCTTAAATTAAGTATGAAAGCAAAGAAAAAAAAAATTTAAGCTTACAGCACCTGGTATTCCCAGGCGGTCTCCCATCCAAGTACTAACCAGGCCCGACCCTGCTTAGCTTCCGAGATCAGACGAGATCGAGCGTTCTCAGAGTGGTATGGCCGTAAGCGAGATTCGCACCTCGAAATTGCCCATTTATTTTTGCTTGTCAGCGTGTTTGTTTGCTTATATGCCTTTCCTGCTATTCCAGTTCAACTTTTATCACACTTTATCCACAACGGTAAATGTTCGTCCTAAAATTAAGTATGAAAGCAAAGAAAAAAAAAATTAAAGCTTACAGCACCTGGTATTCCCAGGCGGTCTCCCATCCAAGTACTAACCAGGCCCGACCCTGCTTAGCTTCCGAGATCAGACGAGATCGAGCGTTCTCAGAGTGGTATGGCCGTAAGCAAGATTCGCACCTCGAAATTGCCCATTTATTTTTGCTTGTCAGCGAGTTTGTTTGCTTATATGCCTTTCCTGCTATTCCAGTTAAACTTTTATCACACTTTATTCACCACGGTACCTGTTCGTCCTTAAATTAAGCCTGAAAGCAAAGAAAAAAAAATTAAAGCTTACAGCACCTGGTATTCCCAGGCGGTCTCCCATCCAAGTACTAACCAGGCCCGACCCTGCTTAGCTTCCGAGATCAGACGAGATCGAGCGTTCTCAGAGTGGTATGGCCGTAAGCGAGATTCATGCTTTGAAATTGCCCATTTATTTTAGTTGTCAGCGTGTTTGTTTGCTCATATGCCTTTCCTGCTATTTCAGCTCAACTTTTATCACACTTTATCCACAACGGTAAATGTTCGTCCTTAAATTAAGTATGAAAGCAAAGAAAAAAAAATTTTAAGCTTACAGCACCTGGTATTCCCAGGCGGTCTCCCATCCAAGTACTAACCAGGCCCGACCCTGCTTAGCTTCCGAGATCAGACGAGATCGAGCGTTCTCAGAGTGGTATGGCCGTAAGCGAGATACGTGCTTCGAAATTGCCCATTTATTTTTGATTCTCAGTGTGTTTGTTTGCTTATATGCCTTTCCTGCTATTTCAGTTCAACTTTTATCACACTTTATCCACAACGATAAATGTTCGTCCTTAAATTAAGCATTAAAGCAAAGAAAAAAAAATTCAAGCTTACAGCACCTGGTATTCCCAGGCGGTCTCCCATCCAAGTACTAACCAGGCCCGACCCTGCTTAGCTTCCGAGATCAGACGAGATCGAGCGTTCTCAGAGTGGTATGGCCGTAAGCGAGATTCGCACCTCGAAATTGCCCATTTATTTTTGCTTGTCAGCGTGTTTGTTTGCTTATATGCCTTACCTGCTATTCCAGTTCAACTTTTATCACACTTTATTCACCACGGTAAATGTTCGTCCTTAAATTAAGCATGAAAGCAAAGAAAAAAAAATTAAAGCTTACAGCACCTGGTATTCCCAGGCGGTCTCCCATCCAAGTACTGACCAGGCCCGACCCTGCTTAGCTTCCGAGATCAGACGAGATCGAGCGTTCTCAGAGTGGTATGGCCGTAAGCGAGATTCGCGCTTCAAAATTGCCCATTTATTTTTGCTTGTCAGCATGTTTGTTTGCTCATATGTCTTTCCTGCTATTCCAGTTCAACTTTTATCACACTTTATCCACAACGGTAAATGTTCGTCCTTAAATTAAGCCTGAAAGCAAAGAAAAAAAAATTAAAGCTTACAGCACCTGGTATTCCCAGGCGGTCTCCCATCCAAGTACTAACCAGGCCCGACCCTGCTTAGCTTCCGAGATCAGACGAGATCGAGCGTTCTCAGAGTGGTATGGCCGTAAGCGAGATATGTGCTTCGAAATTGGCCATTTGTTTTTGTTGTCATCATGTTTGTTTGCTCATATGCCTTTCCTGCTATTCCAGATCAACTTTTATCACACTTTATTCACCACGGTAAATGTTCATCCTTAAATTAAGCCTGAAAGCAAAGAAAAAAAAGTTAAAGCTTACAGCACCTGGTATTCCCAGGCGGTCTCCCATCCAAGTACTAACCAGGCCCGACCCTGCTTAGCTTCCGAGATCAGACGAGATTGAGCGTTCTCAGAGTGGTATGGCCGTAAGCGAGATTCGCACCTCGAAATTGCCCATTTATTTTTGCTTGTCAGCGTGTTTGTTTGCTTATATGCCTTTCCTGCTATTCCAGTTCAACTTTTATCACACTTTATCCACAACGGTAAATGTTCGTCCTTAAATTAAGTATGAAAGCAAAGAAAAAAAAATTAAAGCTTACAGCACCTGGTATTCCCAGGCGGTCTCCCATCCAAGTACTAACCAGGCCCGACCCTGCTTAGCTTCCGAGATCAGACGAGATCGAGCGTTCTCAGAGTGGTATGGCCGGAAGCAAGATTCGCGCTTCAAAATTGCCCATTTATTTTAGTTGTCAGCGTGTTTGTTTGCTCATATGCCTTTCCTGCTATTTCAGTTCAACTTTTATCACACTTTATCCACAACGGTAAATGTTCGTCCTTAAATTAAGTATGAAAGCAAAAAAAATAAAAAATTTAAGCTTACAGCACCTGGTATTCCCAGGCGGTCTCCCATCCAAGTACTAACCAGGCCCGACCCTGCTTAGCTTCCGAGATCAGACGAGATCGAGCGTTCTCAGAGTGGTATGGCCGTAAGCAAGATTCGCACCTCGAAATTGCCCATTTATTTTTGCTTGTCAGCGAGTTTGTTTGCTTATATGCCTTTCCTGCTATTCCAGTTAAACTTTTATCACACTTTATTCACCACGGTACCTGTTCGTCCTTAAATTAAGCCTGAAAGCAAAGAAAAAAAAATTAAAGCTTACAGCACCTGGTATTCCCAGGCGGTCTCCCATCCAAGTACTAACCAGGCCCGACCCTGCTTAGCTTCCGAGATCAGACGAGATCGAGCGTTCTCAGAGTGGTATGGCCGTAAGCGAGATTCATGCTTTGAAATTGCCCATTTATTTTAGTTGTCAGCGTGTTTGTTTGCTCATATGCCTTTCCTGCTATTTCAGCTCAACTTTTATCACACTTTATCCACAACGGTAAATGTTCGTCCTTAAATTAAGTATGAAAGCAAAGAAAAAAAAATTTTAAGCTTACAGCACCTGGTATTCCCAGGCGGTCTCCCATCCAAGTACTAACCAGGCCCGACCCTGCTTAGCTTCCGAGATCAGACGAGATCGAGCGTTCTCAGAGTGGTATGGCCGTAAGCGAGATACGTGCTTCGAAATTGCCCATTTATTTTTGATTCTCAGTGTGTTTGTTTGCTTATATGCCTTTCCTGCTATTTCAGTTCAACTTTTATCACACTTTATCCACAACGATAAATGTTCGTCCTTAAATTAAGCATTAAAGCAAAGAAAAAAAAATTCAAGCTTACAGCACCTGGTATTCCCAGGCGGTCTCCCATCCAAGTACTAACCAGGCCCGACCCTGCTTAGCTTCCGAGATCAGACGAGATCGAGCGTTCTCAGAGTGGTATGGCCGTAAGCGAGATTCGCACCTCGAAATTGCC